>NW_015163727.1:52963-77760 GCF_001447785.1 Gekko japonicus | reverse complement strand
CGGGATCATGGTGAAGTCGGGTGCCGAGGGGTTGGGACGAATGCTCCCTCTAAGCCGTGGAGTGTTGTGAGCAAAAATTCTACTTTGTGAGCTCCTGGCATGAAAGTTGCGAGCGAGCGATCTGGCTGCTGCATAAATTAGTTTGCTCTGGAGCCCCATCCTTCCTGAGCTAAGAGAAAAATGTGTGAGCCAGAGGCTAAAAAGACTGTGAGCTAGCTCACACTAACTCAGCTTAGAGGGAACACTGGTTGGGACCCCTGCTGAATGAGGGCGGCCGGTAGCCCCACGCCATAGCGCGCACCCCCCCCCGCCCCGTCCCTACAGTCCCTCCGATCAGGGGCCAGAAACGGAAGGGAAACTCCCCGGAGAGGCGCAGACCCTCCGAGAAGAACCCCCGCCCCGCGCCGCCGGTGGGACAGGCCGCCTCCCTCGCGGAGACCCTCGGCCCCTTCTCCTTCCCCCCGCAGCCTCCTTCCCCGGCTCTCCCCGCCCCGTCCAAGCCCTCGGGGTTCTCCAGGCAAACGCGAGTCAGTCCTGTCGGGATGGGGAGCCGACGCCCGGCGAGCGCTGAGCTGTCCTCGGGCTACATTCCTAGAGAAAGCAACGCAAGGCAAGGCAAGGCAAAGGGGGGGGGGGCCCGCATGATTCGGCCGACCCTCGTCGAAAAGCCTCCGGATCTCTGCTGGAGAGGCAGGCGGGGGGGGCACCTTATCTCGCCCTCCCCTCCAGTAAGTCAACTTTAATTAAAAAAGACAAGGTGTAAAGCAAACTCCGATTGCGACCCCCCCCCCAAGCCCTTTGTAATGGGGCCTTCATCCCAAGGTGCAGCGGGGGAGGCAGGCGAGAGAGGGAGGGGAAGGGGGCTTCGTTACACCAGGGAGCCCCTAGCCGGGACCCAGCCTCCGAAAAGCCCAGGTATCTGTCGAAACATGACCTATTTAAATCTATTAAGAATTTCACCCAACCTGTCCTGATCCCTTTTTAAGTGCTTTCTAGCCCAGCTTCCTTCCTCACAATCTGGGACATAATTCATTAGCTAAGGTGATTCATCTCAACATTGTCACACTGGCCTGACCTCCAGACTCAAGCTCTGGCTAACCCTTTCCCTGCCTCATCCCCCTTTTCTCCTCAGGGGGCTGGTCTGGCTCACTCTGGGCAGGTTGTCCCAGGCAGTCTGAGAGAGCAAGGCCCCAGTGCACCTCCCAGAGGAGTCAGAGCTGGGGTCTAGGAGCCCAGAGCTCCAGCACTCCCCCCCCACCACTGCCCTCCAGAGGGCTCCAGGGCCAAATCCAGGAAGGCTGTTAGCTCTGTACTGGTTTATATGACAGGGATGCTGGGTCTCCTTAGGAAAATGTGACCAGCCATTAGACTAACTGATCTCTCCTGTTGTGGGTATTGATTGTCCCAGAAGACATAAGGTGGGTTTGTGCATGTGGAGTTTGCCCTGATATGCACATTTATGTACATCACTAGATTACTTGATACTTAGCATGGTTGAATACTCCTGAATACAAAGGCCAAGTTCACTGAAAACAATTGCCTTTGAGGTGATGCCAAGCTGGAAATGTTGTCCATGGTGACAGATCTCTGATAGTTCATCCATAGATGCAAATGACCACGTGATGATCTAGCCATTAAGCAGTGACCATGCATGTCTGACCAAGCCCTGTGTAGGACCACTATTTGTTGCTATGATTGTGTAAGTTCACTCACCATGCAAGCAGCTGTACACAGGTGAGGGGAACTTTCAAGGATACACATCTTTCTTGACACCCGTCCCACCCCCCTGAAAAGCAGCCACTGGCCTGAAATGATAGCAAGATGTTAAGTAAAGTTAGGACATAAAACCAGACTTTTGTGTAGTAGGCCGCACAGGTGAATCTTTAGAGGGGCAGCCCAGCCCTCTTAATTAATGGAATCAGCTCTGGTCTTCAAAGCCTGACAGTCACTGTGTGGATCTGGAAATACCAACAGATCTTACACCCAATCAGGGGTCATTTCCTGCAGGAGCGCACAGGAGCGGAGCTCCCGCAGTAAAGAGCCCAGGGGGCGGGCACATGCAACAAGCCCCGCCCCCTGCTCCCAGCAGCCCTCAGTCAAAGCAAGAAGCAGCCAGGTAAGCTGCAGAGCTCCCCCCCGCCCCCGCGCCCCAAAACAGTCCAGTGGCACCTTTAAGACCAAGGTTTATTCAGGTACAAGCTCTCCCTCCTCTGTGAGGACAGATCTGCACGCCCCCCCCCCAATAGCTAGCAATCCAAAACAGTCCAGTGGAGCCTAAGCGGTGGGTGTTGCCTTGTGACACGCTTCCGGTGATGTCAGGGGGTGTGGCATATGCAAATAAGTTATGCTAATGAGTTATGCTAATGAGCTCCTGCACCTCTTTTTCTACGAAATGACCCCTGCACCCAATGTTTAAAGTAGTGACCAAAAATATCACACCGACCTCCGTTCCCGCATTGTGGACCTGAACACAAAGTACTTAGGGCTGAATACCCAGCATCCCCTCCTCCAGTAACCTGATCTATGTTACTTCATGCCTCCTGTTCCTCTGCCCATCCCAGAGGCGTTCTATCATTGCATGGTGGTGGTGGTGGTGGGGCTTTCTAAGCTGGGGGCCCTAAAGCAATGTACCATGTTGAAGACTAGCTTTTTGTGCAAAAGAGAAGGTAATGCACCCCAAATTTAGGCTGCGCTATAATACTGAGGATCACTGAGCAGTCATATTTTTTGGGCTTGTGCTTTTATCCTTAGGTTCCCTGCAGTGTGTTTGTCAGAAAACATGTGCACCATTTCCTTGCCTTTGTCTTACTTTATCCCAGCTAAGATCAGAAGGAAACTCCACCAGGTGGGGGAAGATTGGCCATCACGTTGACCCAGACTTTCCCTGTGGGCTGATGGTCTCCCCCCCATCCCCCCCACCCCAGACTATGCCAACCCAGAGGTGAGAAGAGCAGCCAGTGGTGCATAGCGCAGGAAAGGTGTTGTCCAGCCTGGCCAAAGAGGCAGGCAGACTCTTTCTCTCCCTCCTTGTGTGTGGACATGGGGTGAGGCCCTTCCCATTCACCTCTGCCACACGGTGAAGTGCTTGCCTTGCGTTTGTCTGAGTGCTCCTTCTTGCAATTCTGGCACCATAAGAAAACGCCTTAGACCTGCAGCCTGAGCAGTGAGGACTTTCTATAGCTCATCCCATCGTGAGGCTGATTGAAGACATTTTGACTCCTGGAGTAGAAAAGCCAAAGGATGCCATTCTCACCCGTGAAGTTCACAGGGGGCCAGGTTTTCCTGAACAGATCTCACGGAGCTACAGCACTGTCCTCCTGTGCCGTTCCTGTCCGTATTGGCAGGACCTGAACAGGAGAACGGATGCCCTGCCTGTCTGATCTGCCTTTCTCATACCCCGCCCTTCTTTGTTTGCTTCTGGCTTCTTTCATCTCTGTGATGCAGGTTGCCCCGTGATGCGCCGTTGTCTTTGTACAGCCACTGTATGTGCCTGGCTGCGGCCTGCAGTAGCATAGAGACACACACACCATGAAACATGCACTGATCTGCCCGGTGCCCCAAACAGTTTGCCCTGTGGAGCAGCGACCTCTCAAAGGGAGAGCCTCTGGGTGTCACCTGTGTCATGGGAAGCAGCTCCTTGTTCCATCTGGGGGCGGCTGAGATGGTTGTTTTTCCTGACTTGGTTAGGATCACTGTGCCAAAGGGTATGAACTCCTGCAGTGAGAGATTTGTGACTGAGCTATAAATTTAATACACATCAGGAGGATCACACTGAGATTTCTCTTTTGGCATGTGAACATCTGTGTTGGGAGAAGCTGTGCCTGGAAAAGGGCCAGGATGTGGCGTGCGTGATCTACCTATGTCAAAGTGAGGCACAATTGTTAACTCCCTGGAGCTAATCTTTCTCCCAGTGAGTGACAAGTTGGGAGTCTGGCTGCAGACAGTTGCTTCACGTTATGTTCCATACATTCAACACCTTGCTATTTTAGCACATGCATTTACACTCCGAAATGAAGACTACTTCTTCTTTTGCAGACTGAGATGCAGCTGGGTCTATGGCAGTGTTCCCTCTAAGCTGGGTTAGTGTGAGCTAACTCACGGTCTTTTAGCCTCCAGCTCACACATTTTTGTCTTAGCTCAGGAAGGATGGCTCCAGAGCAAATGAATTTATGCAGTAGCCAAATTGCTCGCTCACAACTTTAGTGCCAGTAGCTCACGAAGTGGAATTTTTGCTTACAAGACTCCACAGCTTAGAGTGAACATTGGTCTAGGGTGTGGTTAGCGGGGACCTCATGGACAGTTGTCAGTTCAGGTCAGAGGAAAAGGCAAGTGTCTATTGGTCCAGCAAAGATACAATAGACACAGATGTGGAATTTGACTGGGATGCTTAGGATGCAAACCATCTGGGCTCTTGAATGGCAAAAAGGGGGTTGGAGTCTGATCTGGAAGAAAGACTGTGATCGTCTTGTATGTATTGGCAGAACTGAAGCTGGGAGCTTAAGGGGATAATGCAGAAGAGGGCAGAGGTTCAGGACAGCCTGGCTTCTTCTTGGCTTTTGTTTAAAATTAATTTTAAAAACCAACCCAGCTGCAAAACAGTGAAGAAAACAACCCTGGACACAAAAAGCTAGTACAAAGAGTTCATCTAGGCCAGGGGTGGCCAAACTGTGGCTCGAAAGCTGCATGTGGCTCTTTCACACATATTGTGCGGCTCCCGGCAGGGCACCTGGGGAAATGAAGGGGTGGCATGCCTCCCTGATCAGTCTTCCTTTCCCCAGCCAGTGTTCCCCTCCCTAAGTAGGCTTGAGATGGGGGGGGAGCAGAGAAAGAGAGCAACTTTAAATATGTTCTCAAAGCCCCCCCCCCTCCGGCCGGCCTTCTTGGAGAAGGCATTTGTCTCTTTAAATCCCTTCTCCAAGCCCAGCCAGCCAGTGGGGGGCAGGAGGGGGCTTGGAGGATACATTTAAAGTTAAAGGTGCTTTCTTTCCACCTCTCCCTCCCTCCATCTATTTGCTTTTGTCTCTCTCTCTCCCCCCCTTTCCTCCCCATCTAAAGGTAAATATGTTCTCCAAGCCCTGTCCCCCCAGCTGGCTTGGCTCGGAGAAGGCATTTGTCTTTTTAAATCCCTTCTCCAAGCCGAGCCGGCTGGCATAGGGGAGTGTGTGTGTGTGTGTGTGTTGGAGAACACATTTAAAGTTAAAGTTGCTTTCTTTCCATCCCTCCCTCCCCATTTATTTGCTTTCTGTCCACCTCTCTCTCTCTTTCTCCCTTCCTTCCTCCCCATCTATTTGCTTTCTTTCCACATCTTTCTTTCTTTTCACCTTTCTTCCTCTCTCTTTCCTTCCTTCCTTTCTTCTTTCACTTCTCTCATCTATTTGCTTTCTTTGTTCCTCTCTCTTCCTTCATCCCTCCCTCCCCCTTCCTCCCTTCTTTTCCCATCTATTTGCTTTCTTTGTTTTTGTTTCTCTCTCTTTCTCTCTCTCCTTCTTTCTTTCCACCTCTTTCATTCTTTCCACCATTCTCTTTCACTCTTCATCCATATTTTTCTGCAGATTTTAGAGTCGGAAAGGGGAACCGGTGTGCTAGAATTCTCCCATTTTCCCTCCCTCCCTCCCTCCCTCCCTCCCCTTCCTTCCCTCTCCCTCCTCCCATCTATTTGCTTTCTTTGTTTCTCTCTCTCTCTCCTTCTTTCCACCCCTTTTTGTTCTTTCTTTCTGCCTCTTTCTCTCTTAGACAAATAAATATCACTAGCAAACAAATATCACTGGACAAATAAATATCGTTATCAATATTTGTTTTTACCCCCTTTGTTTTTATTTTTGGCAGTCTCATTTAATGTTAATAAAAACCAAATTTGCATATTTTTTCCAATAAAAACGTGTGTGTGATATTTGTTCATGTCTTGCGGCTCTCAAACATTTGCTGTTTATTCTGTGTGGCTCTTACGATAAGCAAGTTTGGCCACCCCTGATCTAGACTATGCTAGTTACATTCGGTTATAATACTGCAAGGTGAAATGGATCCAACAACAAACCTGGTATACATAAGACTTCAAAAACTTTGGCTTTCCCTTCCTAGCACTGCCTCAGTGCTCTCAAGCCTTTGCTGCTTAGGAACATCAGGGGACCAAAAGAGGCTGGATGTTATAGTGAGGCAAGGAAAAGCCAGGAAACACTTAGTGCTCAGTGTATGTATTTTGCAGAGTATAAGAAGCTGCAGCTGGTGCAAAATGCTTTGGCCAGGCTGTTGATGGGTCTCTCTACGTGGGAACACATCCAGCCTGTGCTGAAAGCATTGCACTGGCTGCCAATGGCATACTGGATTCGATTCAAGGTGCTGTTTTTGACCTTTAAAGCCCTTTATGGTCAGGGTCCAGCATACCTAAGGGACTGCATTTCCCCATACATTCCCCAGAGAGCACTGCATTCAGGGGTCCAAAACAAGCTGGCCCTCCCAGGCCCCAAAGATGCCAGGCTGGTGATAACCAGGGCCAGGGCCTTCTCAGTGGAATGAGCTCCTGGAAGAGATCAGGGCCCTGCAGCACTTCTTACAGTTCCACAGGGCCTGCAAGACAGAGCTCTTCCACCAGTCCTTTGATTAGGAGCCACCTCAGACACCGAGGAGTGACCCTGTGCCCTGGCTTTACCACCTTCAGCCCCTCTCGCTGCACAAATTAGTCGACCAAACTGAGCTGATGTGAGAATACCATCTTGACTGTCACCTAAGTAGTATTGTCTAAATTAGAGATCTCTGTTCTTGCACTTTATTCGAGTATTGTTCCAGCACTTTAGGATGACTGACAACTGATTTGTTTATGGCTGTTTTTAGGAATGATTTTAATTGTATTTATATATGTATTTTTATGTAAGCTGCCTTGAGCCTGCCTCGGCGGGGAGGGCAGGGTATAAATTGAAAAATAAATAAATAAATGAATGACACCTGGGGAGAGAATTCAGCTCAGAACCCTCAGATTCATTTAACAAACCCCAAGTTTTTAGCTCTTAAGAATATGAGACAGGTTTGAAATGCTGGGCAATGCTTGGTGAATCTCAGAGCTGAGAAAGATGTTTTGTGGGTGGGGGTTAGTACTGTGCCTGTCAGGGGTGGACTGGGAGGAAAAAAGGGCCCTGGAAAAGGGCCCCACTGGCTCCTGCCTGGCCCGTTCCCCAATGCATGGAGGAAGAGGGAGCCTGCCTGCCTTCCCAGCCAGCCGTGCACTCCACATCGCTTGGCCGAGCACCACCGCCTGCTCGTGGAGCATGGGCTGACTTCCCCACGTGGTGTTTGGGTGGGTGCTTCAGCTGGCCACCATTCTTACCACTGGGATGGGCTAGCCCAGGTCAGGGGGGCAGGTACTGGCCCGCTGGGAATGGTCCCAATGGCCATAATAGCCAATCCACCCCTCATGCCTCCGTACTCTTTGGCCCTTTTCATAGCTAGTCGAAGAAACTGTGCAAAATGTGCTCTGTTGGGGTTAGAGTGTTGGACTAACATCTTGGAGACTCTGGTTTCAATCCCCGGTCTGCCACGGAAGCTTGTGGAGTAACCTGAGGCCAGTGTCTGTCTCTTGGTCTAGCCTCCCTCACAGGGTTGTTGTTGTGCAGAGAACTATGTTGTAAGCAGCTCTGGGTCCTCACTGGGGAGAAAAATCCTCATTGGGGAGAACTATCTAAAGAAAAGAAGCAAATACCTGAACAATTGCTCAGTTTGCACACGCAGAGGTTGAGTTTTCCTTGGCATGCAATTTTGATTATTTGCATCTCTGTGTGGAAGGTAATGCTGTTTATTGACCCAATGCAAGCTTTTCACTTTGGCACCGTTGAGTATATTCGTGGGCCAAACCCACGGTGAAGCATTCCAGCAGCGGGAACAGTGGACGGGTGCCATGTCCAGCTAGGCGACAGGCCTGTACATCAGCAGCCCCCTGGAAGCTCCAAAGGTTAGCAAGTCCAGAGGAGCTGCTTACATGCTCCATCATCCCAGGACAACAGAAACCTAAAATCACTCTAGCCTCTGATTCGTTTCCATCATGCAGGAATGTGTTGGAGGCAGAGCTAAATTTTAAAACCTTGCTGGCAAGACCATAGGACCTTATCCTAGGCTTAGAGAACTGACTCCAGACATTCTGGTACCTGTGGCCGAAAATCCAGAAGATGACCCCTCTTGTGGCTGGCTGGCTGGCTAAGTAAATAGGCTGTTTGTTTTCCTGCCACCCCAAACCTTCTGCCAGCAATCCCTGCGGCTGTTGACAGGACTGCTTACCCCACAGAGTTTGCCCTATAAAAAGGCAAGGCAGCCACCTCCCCAGGGCTTCTGGGAGGGCCAGTTGTGCGGCGTAGGTCAGCAATAGCCATGGGAACCCTCCTTAAGGAGACCTGACGTCTTTGCCTTCAGACTCACAGGGTGACTTCCAACAAAGCAAGCAATGATGCCAATTGAAACCCCACATTTCAAAACCAAGCCAGCAGCATTTATCATAAGAAAAACAAAGCAGCCATAAAGCTTCTCAGGATTTCATTTTTGCCCCACCCTTTATTTATTTATTTATTTATTTATTTATTTATTTATTTATATAGTCGACTTCTATACTGCCCCTTCCCATAGGCTCGGAGCGGTTTACAATCAATTTATACCTATCTAGGGCCACATGTTATATGGGGGGGGGTGACTGCCTACCAGCACCCGGACAGCAAGGCTCTCTTGTTGTTGCTCTCTTTTTTTCTCGGCTTCATTTATCCGTGGAGGGCTCCTTCCCCATCCATCTTTCTGGCGTCGTCGTCCGGTGCTGGTCTTATTGTTTTTGTAGCAGCTCCTCCAGGTCGGGTCCTCGTGGTGCGCGGCTGTGATGACTGTAGCTTCGGCATTTGTCCCACTGGCTCTGCCACGCTTGCGTCATTACACCTCCGCTCCTTCCAGTCAGTCTCCGCCCGGATTCAGCTGCTGCTCGGCGCCGGATATTCGCTGTCGTCACCGCTTGCCGCTCGTCATTTATCGCCACTACTCATTGCCACCGCTCATCGGCACACCACTGCTTGCTGGTACTTCTGCCACACGTCTGCCGCACACTGCCCCATAGGGAGGAGGGTGCCCCCTGCTACCTAGGAGCAGGTAGCCATTTATCTACTTGCAGAGCTTTCGAACCGCTGGGTGGGCGGGAGCTGGGACAAGGGCTGGGAGCTCACTCCGGCCGCGGTAGGTCTCGAACAGCCTTATGGCTGTTCGCTAGATGGAATTACTGCAGGCTTTTACTGCCTGTGCCACCGCTTCCTCCAAGGAGCTCAGGGCAGCAGACCCGGTTCTCTCCCTTGCTCCATCTTATCCTCAGAACAACCCTGTGAGGTAGTGTAGGCTGACAGTGAGTGACCCAAGGTCACTCAGTGAGTTTCATGGTGAGTGAGAATTTGAACTTAAGTGTCCCAGAAGCACTAACATCTACTGCTTTCCCTAGGGCTTCAATGCATCCAAAACAACTATCTCAACAAATTCCATTCAACAATGAAGTATTGTAGTGTTGCCAACTTTGGTTTGGGAAATTCCTGGAAATTTGGGGGGCAGTGGCAGGGTAAGGTGGAAACTGAGGAAGGAACATATGAGACTCGAGGCAGCAGGTGAACAGTGATAACAGCTTTATTGAACACGAAGTCAGAAGAACCAGAACGAGACAAACAATGGAGCAACAGGCTCCTTTTTAAACAGTCCGGGTTTGGCAAGCCACCCCCACATGTCAGATAAGATCCAATCAGATACTGTACATAAAGACCAATCACTTTGCTTCCCTCCAGAACTTCCCTTGTTCTGATAGGTCGGTTTACAATACCTTGCTTAGACTCAAGCTCAATACATTCATACATTCTGTTCCTTACATAACAATCCTCCCCCCTAAGATGAGACAACCCTTGAACAAACATAGTTCTTCAAATAAGCAGGACACTGCTTAACCCGTTGGGATTGTCTTACATTTACGGTTGGAGGGGTAGGAGGAAAAACTTCGGGCTCCCTGTGAGTGAGTTTGGATTGATCCCTAATGGGACTGAGTGTCAGTGGCCGATTCCCATACTCGTGGCTCTGCTCGCCCTCGACTATGCCTGGGGGTTCCAGTGCTTGGAAGCCCTCAGTCTGTTCGGAGTCCGGAGACTCTACCTGACTGTCCGAGCCAGGTACGTCGGCCACCTGGGGAAGGGAATCAGGGACTGAGTCAGCCCACCGTTTGCGCAACTGATCGACATGGCGCTTCATTACTCTACCATCAGTAACCTTCACAGTATAATGGTGGGACCCTAAGACATGAGTTACTGTCGCTGGTAACCATTTTTGCCCGCTTCCGTAGTTCCTGGCATAAACCCTTTCCCCTTCAACAAATACTCTGGGTTGGTCCGTGGACTCACTGTTCGGTGGCCTGGCTGAGGTTAAGTCCGGGTGCATACAGTCTAACAGCGTAGTTAGGCGCCGACCCATAAGCATCTTGGCTGGACTCCGCACTGTCACAGAGTGCGGCGTGACGTGTTGGTGTAGGAGGAAGGATGCCACCTTCTGGCCCCAGTTTCCCTGCACCAAGCGACCCAAAGTCTCCTTTGTGGTCCGCACCATCCTTTCGGCTTGCCTGTTGGTTGCCGGGTGGAATAGTGCAGACGCGCTATGGGCAATTAGGTTTGCTGCCAAAAATTCCCTGAACTCTGTGGCGGTAAAGCATATCCCGTTGTCAGACACCAGGGTGTCTGGCAACCCATGCGTTGCAAACAGACCTGTGCATTGCAAACAGACGTCCATCGGCCACCCCCTCCACACCCAGTTAAGAACCCTGGCGATGGTGGGGTCCCTGGCGGAGGCAGTCACAACATCCGACGCGTGCACCGGAGGTTTGGCCAGAGCCTCGAGGGCCATCACCTGGAAAGCCGGTGCAGGGTCAATGTCCAGTTCTGGCAGGGGGCAGCAGCTAAGGGCGTCGGCATGCCCCATGTTCTTTCCAGCCTGGTGCTCAAGGACATAATCATATGCCGATAAAAATACCGTCCAATGCAACATCTGCGCCCACAAGACGTTGGGCGTCTGGTGGTCTGGTGCAAAGATCCCAAGGAGGGGCTTGTGGTCCATGGCCATTATAAATGGTCTGCCATATAGAAAGTCGTGAAATTTCTTCACGCCGGTCACTGGGCGTAGTTCTTCTCGGCCGGGGTGAGTGTCTGGGAGTAGTACGCGATGGGCGCCTCCTTGCCGTTAGCCAGCACATGGCTCAACACAGCTCCCACTCCATACGGAGATGCGTACGCAGCCAATACCAACTGTTTTGACTCGTCATAGTGCGTAAGAACCGCATCGGATGACAACAATGACTTAATAGCCTTAAAAGCCCGGTCGTGCTGACGGCCCCACTCCCACTTCGCCCCTTTGTTGAGGAGTCTATGTAACGGCTCGGCAATTGACACTTTATGCGGCAGGAAGGCGTGATAAAAATTTAAAATCCCTAAGAAGGATTGCAGATCCTTCTTAGATTCAGGTTTCAGGGCGTTTTGGATGGCCCGTACCTTTCCTGCAGTAGGGTGGACACCATTAGCGTTGATTTGGAACCCCAAGAATTCTATGCTGGGTACTCCCAAATGACATTTGGCTCTCTTTACCTTTAACCCAGCCTCTTGGAAACGGTGTAACACGGACCTGAGTCGTTCTGCCAGTTCGTCCGTTGACAGGCTGGCAATCAATACGTCGTCGAAATAGGGGACCACCCCTGCCAGGTCCCTTAACAAACCCTCCATTAGGCCTTGGAATATGCCTGGGGCCACGTTTACGCCAAACTGCAAGTGATTAACTTTGAACGCACCCCTGTGCGTGACAATGGTTTGCGCCAAGGCGGCCTGGGGGTCTACTGGCAGCTGTTGATAAGCCTGAGCCAGATCTAATTTTGCAAAGACTTTACCCTTCCCTAACGATGCCAGCACATGACTAATTATGGGGACAGGGTAAGAGTGCTGCTGCAGAGCCTTGTTGATTGTGCATTTGTAATCAGCACATATTCAGATAGACCCATCAGGCTTTACTGGTGTCATGATAGGGGTTTCCCATTTTTGAGTGCGATACCGGTTCTAGCACACCGTGAGCCATGAGTTTATCTATACACGGTTTCAGGGAAATCGGAACCTTGCGATACTTAAGCCGTATAGATGCTACGGAAGGATCTAGGTCGAAAGTGACTGGCGGCCCCTTATACATTCCCAGCGTACCATCAAACACATCTGCAAATTCCACATACAGGGAATTCAATTTATTTGCATTGACCTGGTTAATACCACTTATAGCAATTCCGAGGGCCTCAAACCAGTCCAAGCCCAACAGACTGGCTCGGCGCCCCTTGGCAACAAGGAGACTCAGAGACTCCTTGAACCCTTTGAATTGTACCTCAAATGTGGCTTCGCCAGCCACAGGGATGCGCCTTCCCTGAAAATCGGATAGGTGGATTGTGCTCGGCTTCAAACGCCGTCTCCATCGCGGAAACAAACGTTGCAAGGTTTCAGACTAAATGACGGTCACTGACAATCCCGAGTCGACCTCCATCTCACACGGTACGCCATTCAGCAAGACGGTGACGTGGATCTTCTTCTTTGCTTGTGATCCGGTCCTCAGTATGGTTGAAGGGCAGGAACAGCAGTTGGTCAGATGGCAATCTGTATACCTCGCGTTGTCCTTGCCTTGAACCCAGGGGCTTGCACGAGGAGACGACGGTGGTGTCTTCTTCCTCTTGGTCCTGCAGACTATGGCCAAATGGCCTCGCTTGTCACAGGACCGGCAAACAATGTCTTTTGCCCAGCATCGATCCCGCTCGTGATCTCCGCCGCATCCGACACAGGTTCGCCTCGGCGCAGTTTTCACTTGGGTTCGCTTGGGCCTCAGAGTATGAGAATGGTTGTTGTTATTACACTCACCATCAGACTCACTCATTGATTCATGGGGTACAGATTTGTTGCCCCCTGTTGGATTGGGGCCAGGTTTTGATGCACTTCTTGGGTTGCCTTCTCAGCGGCCTCAGCGGCGACAGCCTCCAAGTAGGCCACAGCATAGGTGAGAGCTGTTCATGCGAACAATCGTTGCTGTAGCTTCTCATCCTTCATGCCACAGATGAGTCGGCCGAGGAGTGCTTCCTTGAGGTCAGTGAAGTTGCACAGGTGTGCAGCCTTCCACAAGGCCGATACGTACTAAGAAACCGTCTCATTTGTGGCCTGGGACCACTTGTAGAATGTGTGTCGGCTAGCGATCTGTGAAGGTTGCGGTGCGAAATTCCCCTTCAATTTCAGCTTAAGATCAGCCAGGGACACGGTCTTGATTTCAGCCAGGGCAACCAGGGACCGAGCGACGTCGAAGACAGCTCTTCCACAGGAACTGAGGAGCGTCACCTTCTGTTGGTCCTCATCCTCGATCTGGTTAGCTTGGAGGTGGAATTCGAACCTGGTCAGGTATGAATCCCAGTCCTCGAGGTCAGGTTCGAATGCCTCAAACCATGGGTTGACGGCCACCACTGCTCTAGGTGCAGGGACTGGCACATGTTCTGCAGCTGCTTGATCAGCCAGATCTCGTTCTTCTGCCCTGGGTTCCTCAGGTGCTTCTCAGTCGTCCGCCGTCCTGGTGTCGGTTCAGTGGGGCTGTCTACCCGCTCTATAATCCCATCCTCGTCGCCAATTGTTAGATACGAGACTCGAGGCAGCAGGTGAACAGTGATAACAGCTTTATTGAACACAAAGTCAGAAGAACCAGAACGAGACAAACAATGGAGCAACAGGCTCCTTTTTAAACAGTCCGGGCTTGGCAAGCCACCCCCACATGTCAGATAAGATCCAATCAGATACTGTACATAAAGACCAATCACTTTGCTTCCCTCCAGAACTTCCCTTGTTCTGATAGGTCGGTTTACAATACCTTGCTTAGACTCAAGCTCAATACATTCATACATTCTGTTCCATACATAACAAAGGGAGTTCAGCATGAATGTGGTGCTGTAGAGCCCACACTCCAAAGTGCCATTTCCCCCAGGGCCCTCTGCAATCTGGAGATCAACTGTAATTTCAAAGAACTCCAAGGCCCACCTGGAGGTTGGTAACCTTCGCTGAGAGGTGGGGAAACAGCACCCCTGCACTATCATGAACTGTCTTGATTGTGAGTGGCTGACAACTGTAAAGAAGAAACTTATGAGCAGGGCCGGCCCGAGGTTGTCCTGTGCTCTAGGTGAGCGCTGATGCCAACCTCCCGGCGGGGCCTGGAGACCATCCCGGTGAAGTCGGTGGGCGCTCCCAGCTGCAGCCGCTCCTCGATCTGGCCCAGCCGCTCGGCCAGGAAGCCCACCTGAGTCTCCGGCGTGACCCAGGTAGAGGCGGCCCCACCACCTCCGCCCCCTTGCTTGCTCCTCCACCGGCCAGCTACATCGCCATGCCCTGCTTACGCCGCCACCACCGCGCGTCCTCCTCCTGCAGCCAACAGAGCTCCTCCCAGCTGCTGCTGCGGGCTGCAGCACCTGGCTCAATGGAGGGCGCTCCTGCGGGCTGCGCAGCACCGCTGCCTCCCTCACTGGCCTGCCTCCACTTGTGGCCACCCCTTCCTCCACCTCTGCCCTCTCGCTTGCTCCTCTGCCGGCCAGCTACAGCGCCGCGCCCTGCCCACGCCGCCACCACCACCGCGCGTCCTCCTCCTGCAGCCGGCAGAGCTCCTCCCAGCCCTGGTGCTCCTCCCAGCTGCTGCTGCTGGTGTCGCCGCGAGCTGCGGCGTCTGGCTCAATGGAGGGCACTCCTGCGGGCTGCACGGCACTACTGCCTCCCTTGCTGGCCAGGCGTGCCGGTGGCTGCCCTGCCTCCACCTCCGCCCCCTCGCTTGCTCCTCCACTGGCCAGCTACAGCACTGCGCCCTGCCCACGCCGCCGCACGTCCTCCTCCTGCAGCCGGCAGAGCTCCTCCCAGCCCTGGCGCTCCTCCCAGCTGCTGTTGCTGGTGTCGTCATGGGCCGTGGCGCCTGGCTCAATGGAGGGTGCTCCTGCGGGCTGCACGGCACCACTGCCTCCCTCACTGGCCAGGCGCACTGGCGGCCACCCCTGCCTCTCCTCCCACACTCTAATGGCCGGCTCACGCTCTAGGTGAAGGCCTAGTTCGCGTAGCAGGCGAGCCGGCCCTGCTTATGAGCCTCTGTTGCAGATATACTCTTTGTGCTCCAGGGAGAAAGCACACACATGAGAAATGTCTTTAATTCAGTCCAGTCATGCTGGGAAAAGTGAGTGAGATCTGACAATGTTGGCAAGGCTCTTTGCTGTGTAAAGAACTGATAGGTGCTCAGGATCTGTCCTTTTTTGGAGTAATCTAATCAGGAGTGAAATGTTTGGGCAGTAATTGCGGGTTGAGGGCACGATAGACGTGATTGATCTCATCCAGTGGTTTTGACATTATCGCAGTCTTACTCCTTGGGGGACAAGAAAACCCTAATTACGTCATCTTAAATCCAAGGAGATGTGCTTGTTTTCACCACAAACATCTTGGCAAAGAGGATGGGCCCCTTGATCTGAATAATAGTGGATTGTATAAACACAGATTAATGCTTTGGACAGTCAGTACTGAGGTTTGTGAGAAGTACAGACTGGGATTTAAAAACCACACATTTCCAGGAGATTTGATACTGGATTCCAAAAAGAGGTCCAGTGTCTGTGGGGTTCTCTGTGGGGTTCTCTTTCTTTGAAAGCAGCAGGGTTCTGCAAGATTATGTTTTGAAAGGGCTGGGGAGGGGGAAGTCTCTCTAGACTTGTATGAAGGCATCTATAAATAGCCAGCAGAGGGCAGCAGAAGAAGCAAGGGGTGGCATACACCATTTCCAGTCCCTGCAGCTCTTCAGCTGTGATTGTGGACTGGACAGTAGGATAGTTAGGTGGATAGGGAACTGGCTGGAGAACCGCACTCAGAGAGTAGTTGTCAATGGCATTTCATCTGAATGGAGGGAGGTGTCCAGTGGGGTGCCACAGGGCTCCGGTCTGGGCCCAGTACTTTTCAATATTTTTATAAATGATCTGGATGACGGCATGGAGGGGCTACTCGTTAAATTAGTAGATGACACTAAATTGGGAGGACCAGCGAACACACCAGAAGGTAGAGATAGAATTCAACAAGATCTGAACACACTGGAAAAGTGGGTGGATGTGAAAAAGATGCAAATGAACAAGGATAAGTGCCGAGTTCTACATCTGGGTAACAAAAATGAGGAATGTGCAAACTGGATGGGGGATACACTTCTGAGCGGCAGTGTGTGTGTGAACAAGATCTTGGGGTAAGGGTGGACCAAAAGTTAAATATGAGCAGTCAGTGTGATGCGGCAACAAAAAAGGCCAATGCAATCTTGGGGTGTATCAACAGAGATATAACATCCAAATCACAAGATGTCATAGTCCTGCTGTACACTGCATTGGTCAGGCAGCACCTGGAGTCTTGTGTGCAGTTCTAGAGCCCTCACTTCAAAAAGGATGTGGACAGAATGGAGCGGGTGCAGAAAAGAGTGATGAGGATGATCGGGGACCTGGAGACCAAGCTCTATGAGGAAGGGCTGAGGGACTTGGGAATGTTTAGTCTGGAGAAGAGGAGGTTGAGGGGAGACATGATGGCTCTCTTTAAGTATTTGAAGGGCTGTCACTTAGAGGAGGGTTGGGAGTGGTTCCTGTTGGCAGCGGAGGAGAGGACTCGCAATAACAGGTTTAAATAAAGGGCAGGAAGGTGCCGGCTGGATATTAGGGGAAACCTTTTTACAGTAAGAGTTGTGCAACAGTGGAATCAACTGCGAGGTGGTGAGCTCCCCGTCCCTGGCAGTCTTTAAGCAGCGTCTGGACAAACCCTTGTCAAGGATGCTCTAGGCTGATCCTGCATTGAGATGGCCTGTATGGCCCCTTCCAATTCTGTGATTCTATGATTCTGTGTGGTTAAACCACTCCTCTTCCTTTATGACTCTCCATCTGTTTAGAATGTTGAATCTTTTGGGGAGTGGAAGGACTCTTTTCCCTTGGATATGAATATGTGCTCATTCCTAAAGGTTTCTTTTTGTTGTTGTTCAGTCGCTCAGTCGAGTCTGACTCTTCGCAACCCCGTGGACCACATTACGCCAGGCCCTCCTGTCTTCCGTCGTCCTCTGGAGTTTGCTTAATTTCATGTTCGTTGCATCGATAACGCTGTCTGTCTAAGCATCTCATCCTTCTCTGTTTGCTGTCAAAGGTTCTGATGAGGTATTATTATAACCCTTCCCCCGCTGTTTTACAAGCAGAACAAGGAATAAAGGGCTTCTAGTATAGGATGGAAGATGGATTTAGTTAGAACATTAAGAAAGATGTCATAAAAGTACAGTGTAATACTGTATCCAAAAATATTGTGGAATCTCCACTGTGGAAGTGTTTCCACAAAGATGGTAGCCTTATCTCCCTGACGTTTGTGAATTCCTGCTTGGGGTAGGTTGCAAATACTTGGGTGATACTGAGTCCACAAAATGAGCAAGCTCAGTTTTGTGACATATCATGAGATGCCTTATCAAAGAATGACAGAAATATGAACATCCGAATATACAATGATGGTTCCCTCCAGTCTAGAGTGCCAATTTAGGCAATGTAAATGTTCAGACCTGTGTTTGGTTTAATAAATGCATTCCTTGCCCTACAGGCCCCTCCTGGTCTCTGCTTGAGATAATTTATAATCTAGATGACAAGAGTTTATTTGCTGATTTAGCCAATTGCTGACTCATAGGCAGAGGCAATCAAAAAAGCAAATTTATCTGGTTCCTAGCAGACCTACCAAATTTTAATCAAGCCATGGTAAATATTGTGCCTTCAATTTCCACATACAGAAAAAAAACACTGTGTTCTAATCCTGGGTGAGAGGTGTATATTTGAATATTTACTTTAATGTTACAGCTCTCAGGTGTGGTGGGGGCTGCATGTAATGCATTGTGAAACTTGTAATAGGAATGTAAAATTTATTATAATGCCTGACTATCCAGGAAGGAATCAGGCTGTGTGGCAAAATATATTTCTGGTTGCTAGACCACCGGAGAGCAGTGTGGCCTCAGAGAACACAACTGTCGTTAACCATCCTTAGATCGATAATTTGCAAAGCCAGTGTAATACAGTCATTTGGGTCCCTGGTAAAGCATCATAGTTATCAGCCTGGGGAAGCATCTCAAACAGTGTGCAGCTTGATTGGTTCAGGAAATAGAGTAAATATGTGTATCACCCACTCAATGCAAATACGGGAAGCCATGGAGTTTACTACTTGAACCAATAATAGTGCAAAGAGCTCTTCAGTTTGTAACTAGTAGCTTTTTTTGGTGTGTATGTGTGTCGGGGGGGTTCTTTCGTAAGCATTCTAAGCATGCTACAGGCACATGTGGTCCCGATTATCTTCACACCAAGGATGGATGAGGATTGAAGTTAGTCTGACAGTCTGGTTGTTTTCACAAATCACTTCTGATTTTGTTAAGTAACTGTTAGACTTACAAGGAATGATCAGTTGTTGTATTGACACAGTGATGCTCTTAGTCATGAAATCTGACAATAGCAGTTTCTCCGTCTCTATAAGACTTAAAACTGTCAAGTCTTTTCCAGTCCTATTATGCTATAATTCAATTATTTGGGATTACTTGGTAAGTGTTGGAGAGCTGTATGTTTGTACGAGGGTGGGGTGGGAGATGATGCAATGGTGTCAGCCTCCCCCCCCCAACACTGAGATAATCAATACTCCAGAATAAAACTGGCCTGGTCTACTCTTGTGTCCTTGACAGCAGCTTGTTGGTCAGGGACTAACGAGTGATGCTTCTTATACCACATAGTTAAATTTGATCACCTATTAATATCCATTAATGGCAGAAAGTGAAGAGGACCTAAAGAGCCTCTTGCTCAGGATAAAAGAGGAGAGCGCAAAAGTGGGCTTGAAGCTCAACATCAAAAAAACTAAGATCATGGCATCCGGCCCCATCACTCCTTGGCAAATAGAAGGGGAAGTCGTGGAAGTAGTGACAGACTTCACGTTCCTGGGATCCCAGATCACCGCAGACTGTGACATCAGCCATGAAATTAAAAGACGCCTGCTCCTTGGGAGGAAAGCGATGGCGAACCTCAGCAGCATGATAAAAAGTACAGACATCACCCTGCCAACAAAAGTCCGCATGGTCAAAGCAATGGTATTCCCAGTAGTCATGTATGGCTGCGAGAGTTTGACCATAAGGAAGGCCGAGCGCCGAAGAATAGATTCTTCTGAACTATGGTGCTGGAGAAGACTCTTGAGAGTCCCTTGGACTGCAAGAAGATCAAATCAGTCAATCCTAAAAGAAATCAACCCTGACTGTTCCCTGGAAGGCCAGATAATGAAACTGAAGCTCAAATACTTTGGCCACCAAATGAGAAGGGAGCACTCACTGGAGAAGACCCTGATGCTGGGAAAGACTGAAGGTCAAAGAAGACGGGGACGGCAAAGGATGAGATGGTTAGACAGTGTCAGAGATGCAACGAACATGAAATTGAGCCAACTTCAGAGGACGGCGGAAGACAGGAGGGCCTGGCGTGATCTGGTCCATGGGGTCGCGAAGAGTCAGACTCAACTGTGCGACTGAACAACAAATTAATATCCATATGGCAATACCTGCTGTTAAAAGCATCCTTACAGTTGAATTCTGCTGTCTAGATTTGAAGCAATACTAAAATGACAGTCATCCTTTATATATGAATCTCATAAGGCTGGGTCTGAATCCTATCTTGGTTCCCTCTGCATATGCATGGAAACTGGGTTCCTGATTCCTGGTATTTGGATGACCAGATGAAGGAGAACTGGGCCCTTTAATTTTCACCAGATGCAGTTTTTTCTCTGCATAATAAACTGCACCTGCCAAAATCTCCTCTCCTATCATTGCTAAGCAGCATGTACACATATGCCTCTTTAACATGATGTCAGGGTTTTTTCTTTTCTTTTTGTGAGCATGAGCCCAGCACCTTCTCTGCTTTCCCAGTTGATAGATATACTAGAAATTGATGCTGATTTCAATCACCTGTTTTGCTTCTGCCACCAAACTTCAGGTAGGCTGTTGCCCTTTTAATTTTTTTTAAAAGCAGGGCATAAACATAAATTCATTGCAGCATTATTATTATTATTATTTGAAAAGAAAAAAAAGTATTTAAACAGAGCTGAAAAACTACTAATAATTGCGAGGGGAGAAGAAATGTAAGTTTGTGCTGTCATGCACATTAGCCAGTCAGTACAGTGCATATCTCATTTCTTCTGCAAACTGGCAGAACTAGATTCCTCTCAGTTCATTGCTGGACAGGGAATGGCACATCTCTATCCGATGCAATACAGGCACTGTGGAATGACAGTAGTTTTCTCAGCCTAAACTTGGTATCTATGCTCATTTCCTAGCAATATCAACATTCTTCAGTCATAAATTGGACCAATCTAAGATTTTAATGATTTTACTAAGGATTCAAAGTATACCAGTTATAAATAGAATGAAATTAAGAGTAAGATAATTGGTTACAGAAGCAACAGTTCAAGGTTTATGAAACTGATTATGACCAAATAAAGCTTTCTAGAAGTCAAGTCACTATTAACTCTAACAGGATACAAGGAAGATGACAGAAGAATAAGATGATCAGAATATAAACATAGCATTTAAAAGATTTTTAGTACTCTAAACTTAAAAGGACAACTGCATGGTGGAAACATTACTATTAATATTATACTAGAAAATAGCAGTTATAATAAAGGGGTTTCAGCAAAAGTGATTTATAGTGGCATTAAGAGATTAAGAAAGAGTCTTACTAAATTGGCCAAAGTTATTCAATAGTTATGAGAATGGCAGCTGTTTAAATTAACCTGGATGTAATAGCTTTTGTTCAGGCTGAAGAGCATTTGCTTTGGTCAATTCTTATAGGCTCCAAAACTGCAGGCAGATGATTCCAAGGTTTAAATGTAAAACCAATAAGCTTCTACCACAAGATGGGAATCTGAACCTGGGTCTTGCAGACCCTACTTTAAACATAAGAACATAAGAGAAGCCAATGTTGGATCAGGCCAATTGCCCATCCACTCCAACAGTCTGTCACACAGTGGTCAAAAATACCAGGTGCCATCAGGAGGTCCAGCAGTGAAGCCAGGACACTAGAAGCCCTCCCACTGTTGTGCCCCCCCCGCACCAAGAATACGGAGCATCACTTGCCCCAGACTGAGAGTTCCTATGTATACCTTGTGGCTAATAGCCATTGATGGACTTCTGCTCCATATGTTTATCCAATTCCCTCTTGAAGCCATCCATGCTTGTAGCCGCCATCTCCTGTGGCAGTGAATTCCATGTGTTAATCACTCTTTGGTTGAGGAAGGACTTCCTTGTATCCGTTCTAACCCGACTGCTCAGGAATTTCATGGAGCGCCCATGAGTTCTTGTATTGTGAGGAAGGGAGAAAAGTACTTCTTTCTATCCCATGCATAATCTTAAACCTTGATCATGTCACCCCTTAGCCAACATTTCTCCAAGTTAAAGAGCCCCAAACGCTTTAACCTTTCTTCATAGGGAAAGTGATCCAACCCTTTTATCATTCTAGTTGCCCTTTTCTGCATTTTCCCCAATGCTATAATATAGTTTTTGAGGTGTGGTCACCAGAACTGTATACAGTACTCCAGATGAGGTTGCACCATCAATTTATACAGGGGCGTTATGATACTGGCTGATTTGTTTTCAATTTCCTTCCTAATAATCCCGAGCATAGCGTTGGCCTTTTTTTATTGCAGTCGCACACTGTCTTGACATTTTCATTGAGTTATCTACTATGACTCCAAGATCTCTCTCTTGGTCAGTCTCTAACTGAAGCTCTAACTGCTGTACCACATTGGCTTCTTTTGAATAGTAGCAAGCAGTCAGGCCAAGCTGAGTCATGCGAATCAGGTGCTATCAAGTCACCCAGAGAGTGCTGCCTAGGGATGCCAGCCTCCAGGTGGGACACGGGGGTCCCCTGGAATTACTACTCATCTCCAGACTAAAGAGATAACTTCTCATGGAGAAAATGGATGCTTTGGATGGTAGACTCTATGGCAGAGTCCACCCCCAAATCTTGAGGAGTTTCCCAAGCTGGATCTGGCAACCTTACCCACCCCCCATCCCCTGCAAGTGGCCAGGGGGAACTTGGTAAACTCTAGACTGCTGCCAGGCCTAAGGTTGCCAACCTCCAAGTGGGACCTGGAGACCCCTCAGGATTACAACTGAACTCTATACAGCAGAGATCTGTCTCCCTGGAGAAAATGACTGCTTTGGAGGGTGGAATCTGTGACATTATATCCAACTGAGGCTTCTCCCTTCCTCAAACCCAGCCTTTCTTAGACTCCACCTCAAAATCTTTAGGAATTCCCCAGCCTGGCATTGGCAACTCTTGTTAAGCCTGGCCCTAAGGGTCCCTTCCTGAAAGGCCAAAATAGGCCTGGAAAGGATCCTGCCCTCTTCCCCTGCCTTTAATGACAGAACCAGTTAGAAACTCCCCCCCCTTCAATGTTCTAATCTCTTACTGTTGATGCAGGCAGGGCCTGGAGTAGATCACTGAGAGTCATTTCCAAAGGTTTTTTTGGGGGGGATTCAACCCTCCCTGAGGTTTTTTTTAAACTTTTTGGATTTTTCTTCAGATCCACAGAGTCCCCTGAGTCTGTAGAAAAACCTATTGGGGGAGCACGACCCCTCTGTTGGTGGAAATAAGTATCCACATGCAGAAGGGACTGTTGAGAATTAGTATATAGATCTAGATGGCTAAATCCTTGATTTGATCCCTTTTCACGATGAACTCTCAAGAACTATTTCCAGGTGCCTAATTAGTTCTGAGCTGGAGCTGTTCACCTCCAGAATCTCCAAAAATGATATTGGGAACTGTTTTGAAACAGTAGTTCCACATGATCTTGGTGTTATTATAAAACATTCAGGTATCTTCCTCTCTTTACAACTGAAGGAGCAACATTTAGGAGAGGGGATGTTCTTTCCATAGTCCCTCACTTCAGCTCAGTTTGTGTGTGTGTTTTAAGGTACACAACACATTTCCTCCCCAGGTACATTCCTGGGTTGGGTTGACAGACATGGTTTGGGAATTCTAGGCTTTCTCATTCCCAGTGTTCTGCAAAACTTGATTTGGATCACAACGTCAGTGTACAAGGAGAGGGGTCTTCAGCCTTCCCCTCCTGCATTGCTTTCCTGACCTGAAACAGCCCAAAGAGTGACTATTTGCCCTGCTGCAGAAACTTAACACCTACAGAGGCCAGGGCACATGTTAAGTTTCCCCAGCGGGGCAGAGAGCAGCTTCCTGGGACCATTTCAGGTTAAAGGAATGGTGTGGGAGAGGGGATAGGTTTAAACCCCCTTTTCCTGTGTGGTCTGATCTCAGTCTGAAGCATGGAACTCTCAGAACACATCTGTCAACTTGATCCAGGGATGTATTTTTCTCCAAGCCCGGCTCTGATGCCAGGAGTGAGCTGGGCTAGCAGAAAAATGCTTCAAGCAACAGTACCCAGCAAGGCAAAGAGCAGCAAAATGTAACTCCTTTCACCTACCTGCACCATTTTCTATAAAAAAATGGACCCCTACTGCTTACGTTACATTTTGACAGCTGAACTCATGGACACATTTGTGTAGATCCTTTGTCAGATCTCTTCTCCTTTATTAGCATGATGCAGCAGGTCAAACTGCCACCATCCCACCTTTCCCCTCTCACCCTGGCAGGAGGCTCCCAGATGTGTGTGGTATCAAATGCTGTTTTTAGCTGTTCTTCCCTCAGCTCTGTTTCTATCCCTCCCTTGACCAAGGGCACTTCAAAACAAAACAACACAGAGACAATAAAAACACCAAATTATATAAGGTTGCCCCACAGCTGCTTAATTCTGGCAGCTGAGTGTCAGTTGGGCCCAAAGCAGAATGTTTTACAGCTCTTCCAGAAAACATTGAGGCATGGCATTTTAATTTCTCTGCAGGGGAAGCCATTCTATGACTGTGTGAAGGCCACCTATGCTTCCCTCCTAGCTGCTGGAACTTGGCACGTGGATGCCCAAAAGGCGCCCTTGTGGAGCTTAATGCCCTCTCCAGAGTGACAAGGCAGTCTCTGAAGCATTTTGGCCCCAAATAGTTCTTGGTTATGCATAATGTTCGATTTCTTTTCTCTTGAGGATCCACAAGCTGTTCCCATCCTCATCCACTCTTCATACAAGGATTTCTCTGCTTGCTGTCATGAATGAAATCTTTGACATGCCTCTACAAAAGAAGGGAAAACATAATATCCTTGAAAGCATAAAAGCCTCTAGCCAACACAACCTTAAACACTAAACAGAATAATGTATTTGCTTGGATGTGCTAGACCACTTTTGGGCTTTTCAGGGTGAGGTTTTTGAGAGTCCTCAGTATATTTTGGAAGGGGGGAAATAGAGAGCTTCTGACCTGAACCATGATGATGAAAGCACTAAACTTTGAAGGTGGTCATCGTATGTATGCTTACTTGCATATAACGGAGCTTACTTTTGAGTAAACATGCATACTATGAAGCTGCATGTTACCCCCTTGCTATTAGCTTTATTGCTACTCGAAAGACTGCTATTGGGCATAGTTTTAAATACACCTGGCAGTACTTGCTAGCCATTACTCAAGAATCAAAACTAGAACAAGAGGAGATTGCTATTTAATTAATTTTGTCCCTAGATTTTAAGACCACCAAACCTATTTTGGATGCATCTCTTTGTGTATGAGCTGCCCAAAAAATTATGGCTGTTGGGCCGTGGGATTGAGGTTTTATCGGTGCAACA
>NW_015163727.1:42466-52920 GCF_001447785.1 Gekko japonicus | reverse complement strand
TCAAACACATAAGTGACGTCCAGGAAGCTCTTTAACCCAAAGCATTAGTCGAGGTTCTCTGCCCTCAGGCTACAGGAGTCTGGTTGTGTGATTATAGCCATCTCTTCAGACCTTAATTCTGTTAAGTCGCTCGCTTAACAAAGTAGTCAGAGAGTGATTCAGCAAAGATTCAGCTTTATTCATCAACTCGAACACAACTCCAACACGGATCAACATCTGATAGCCAGAACAGCTTTTACATTGCAGCTGTCCTGCTTTTAAACTCTCCCGGCTAATGTAGCCACGCCTACTGTACAATTACCAACCAATAAGGTTGCATACATAAGGACCAATCACGGACGTTCCCGCTCAGGGAGCTTGCTGAGAAGTGATTGGTTAGGTTCTTCCTGTGCTAGCAATGTGATTGGATGTATTTGGATCCTAGCCCAGGACGAAGCTTAACATAGCATTTCAATTATGTTGTTCACATACAGTTATGCATTCAATGGCAGCTATTGAATACATTACACATTCCTTTGTCACTTAGCTCATGCCACCTACAAGCCTTGCAGAGGAGCTGCAGTCCACCCACTTCTAAGAGAATCCTCAGTGCTTTCGCAGCTAAGGGACTTATTTGCCATCTTTCCAGTGTGAAACTGTGGGAGGAGGAAAATCTGTGGCTAAGATCAGGATGCTGGTGAAAAGATCTGGGTCTGGTTCCCAATCTGCCAGTGACTCTCCAGGGGATCTTGAATAACGCAGCTCCTGTTTGATTTCATTTGTTCAGCCATCTTTCCCATCACAAATGTTTATAAGCAGATCCTGAAAATAACATGTATTTATTACAAATATCCAAGGCAAGCAAACCTATTGTCTTCAAGGAAACTTTGCCACACCTTTTGTTCATTGGTCCTGGTCACATGGAGGATTTGCCCCATAAAGGGGATGGATTGAGGGCGCATCAAACGGACACGATCATACCACAACATCTCCAGCCCGTACCAGTAAATGTGCAGCACGGGTGGGCATCTGATCGGAGACGCGCCGGTAGCCCGTGGCATCTAGCAGCCGTCTGCGACCTGCACATGTGCAGTAACGCAGTACTGCCATGTTGCCTCGCTGGGACTACGCTGCTGCCTCCCTGGTGTGATCGGCTGCCGACGGCCTGAGGACAGACTCAGAGCCACAGGGGACCGTAAGATTGTGCTCCCGTGCTTCTTTTAGCTCCGCCTCTAAAATGCCTCCCTTCCAGTGCAGATTTTCCCACTCGTGTGACCGGGTCCATAGTAAACATTCACATGTGTTTTTTTGGCAGAGCAGGACCTTAGCTTATAAAACCCTTATGCAGGAACAGTATTCCTTGTCGGGTGCACGTAGAGGGCCAAACATGCTACATCTTCAGAAGCATTCAGGGCTGCCTTGAAGACATTCCTATAGATATTATATAAATGACTGGATGGATCCCTGTTTCTCCCTACCTCCCAGTGCGTTGGGCATGTCTCCTGTCTTAGGCTGGAGGAAGTTGGTGTCTTCATCCAATTTAAGTGGCTCTTCCATTGGATGAGAAGCCACTGAAGCGGAAGGAAAACTCCTTAGTTGAGAGGAGGGCTTCCAACCTGGCTCAATGAAGTGGCAGGTGACATCTTTGAGGCCCAATATTCTGTTTGCATGAAGGCCTCCTCTGGGACTGAGGAGTGCAGTCTCAAGCCATGTGACAACCTCTTTGAGCTCTGGGACTCTGGGACCCAGTGGAGAGTTCTCAGAGTGCATGTTTGGGGCATCCCATAGAAGATGAAGTAATCGAACATTCTACTTCCATGTCTGGTCAGTTTAATTTAAAAAGATTTGCCTACAGTGCACTGTCTATGTGGAGAGAACACTGAAGATGAAGCAAGTGGGACAGGGAGTTAGGCAGCAAAGATGCCAGAGCAGGGGTCATTTCGTAGGAAAAGAGGTGCAGGAGCTCATTAGCATAACTTATTTGCATATGCCACACCCCCTGACATCACCGGAAGTGTGTCAGAAGGCAACACCCACTGCTCAGGCTCCACTGGACTGTTTTGGATTGCTAGCTATTGGGGGGGGGGACGTGCAGATCTATCCTCGCAGAGGAGGGAGAGCTTGTGCCTTAATAAAAGTTGGTCTTAAAGGTGCCACTGGACTGTTTTGGACCAGGGGGGCCCCTCTGCAGCTTACCTGGCTGCTTCTTGCTCTGACGGAGGGCTGCTGGGAGCAGGGGGTGGGGCTTGTTGCATGTGCCCGCCCCCTGGGCTCTTTACTGTCGGAGTTCCGCTCCTGTGGGCTCCTGCAGGAAATGACCCCTGTGCCAGAGCATAATGGTTGAGGCAGCACTTTTCTTTTGCTGCCTCCACTTCCCACTTAACAATGGCAGTTTCTGCAGGTGCAGCTTTTCTGAATTCATAGAAGAAATTGAGAAATGGGTGTATTTTCTATTTGATGTATCAAAGCAAACATATGTATTTAGATATTTATACCTTGCTTTTTCCCAAAAGAGACCTGAAACAACTTACTACCTCATTCTCCCCTCTCCATTTTATCCAAAAAGCAACCAGGGCCCCGGTCACACGGGCCGGATATCGTGTGGGGGGGGGGGAAAGCGGGGCGAATGGCCCCCTTACTACCTCATTCTCCCCTCTCCATTTTATCCAAAAAGCAACCAGGGCCCCGGTCACACGGGCCGGATATCGTGTGGGGGGGGGGGAAAGCGTGGCTAATTGCCCCAGAGGAAACTAATGCACGGCTGCCCGAGCACACGTCCCGGTCGAGGTCCCGTGGTTTGGTTGAAATGCCGATCAGACAGGTATCCTGCAGCGTGGCACAGAAGCCGCGCAGTGCGATCGCACTAGCAAATGCTCTTTGTGCGCATGCGCTGTTGGACGCTGTTGCGCAACCTGCGAAGACGAACAGCAGCCACCGCTAGATGCCACATAAGTCCACTGGAAACACGATCAGATGCCTGCCCTTGGCCCGTGGTTTCAGGAAACTAGTACCTCGTAGGTACTAGTTTTTAACTCCGCACTTTCAGCGGGGAGCCACGGGTTCACCATGGGAGCAGTGCACTTCCCAGATGTTGGGGTGAGATTGCGCCTGGAAAATCCGCGGGACTCCCGTGCCTCTCCCACGGCAACTTTGCCGTGTGACCGGGGCCCATGTAAGGTAGATTAGGGTAAAAGAGAGCAAGTAGTCCAAGGTCACCCAAAAAGCTTTCATGGCAGAGTGGGAACGTGAATCTGGGCCTCCTAGATCCCAGTCTGATGCTCTAACCGGCTATGCCACTCTGGCTTCCTAGAGAGGACAATGGCAGAGGGACCAAGGCTGTATTATGAGATGAGCTTCTATACATGAAGTGGAAAGCTCACACTGCAATGAATATTTCAACTTGAAGTCAGGTTTAGGTGTAATACCAAGCCAGGGTTTGGTGCTCCATGGATGAGC
Organism: Gekko japonicus; assembly: GCF_001447785.1. NCBI lineage: Eukaryota > Metazoa > Chordata > Lepidosauria > Squamata > Gekkonidae > Gekko > Gekko japonicus. The sequence continues at coordinate 49,485 of NW_015163727.1, read as the reverse complement.
TTTGGTTCTCCTCCTCCCCTGTTACACTGTGATTCCTGCCTTCATTTCCTGATTTGTAGCAAGCCACATGGGTCTGCCATTACTTCTGAACCAGCAAACTATGGCTTGTGCTTGCCCTGCAAACCGAAATTGTGGTTTGCAATTCTGGTTTGCAGAGCAAGGGAAAACTGTGGTTGACCAGTTTGGCTGTAATAGCAAAATACAACATTTTGCTGCAAACCAGAAAGGGAAAGAAGGAATTGCTGGATGGGAGAGAAGGAGAGAGTGAGTAGAGGGTGTCTGTGAGTCCAAGGCTCACTCCATGTTCCTATTTTTTTTAAAGAATTGTGGGTATTTTGTGTGCGTGTGTGCTTGCATGCCTGGAAATCATGGCACCTTCTGGTGATTTTTCAGAGAGGTGGCTTGATGGGCTGCCTCTGCCTCCCGAGCCCTGGTCTCCCTTGGAGGCCTCCCTCCCAAGTACTTGCCTGGGCTGGCCCTGCTTAGCTTCCCAGATCTGACACAATCAGGCTTGCCTGGGCTGTCCAGGACAGGGTGCTCCATGCTCTTGTGCAGGGCTCCTTTTGTAGAAAAAGCCCAGCAGGAACTCATTAGCATAATAGGCCACACCCAACAGCAGAAACTCATTAGCATATCAGGCCACACCCATGACAGCACAACTCATTAGCATATTAGGCCACACCCCTGTGTTATCAGAAGTGTGGTCATCCAGCCACACCCACCTTTTGCTTGTTATTCTCTTTACCTTTTTTGTGGTCAAACCAGGGCTCTTTTTGTAGCAGGAACTCTTTTGCATGTTAGGCCACACACCCCTACTGTAGCCAATCCTAATGAGTTCCTGCTGTTGGGTGTGGCCTATTATGCTAATGAGTTCCTGCTGGGCGTGGCCACCTTGGGAGCCAGCCGGAACTCCGTTCCTGTGCGTTCCTGCCCCAAAATAGCCCTGCTCTTGTGTGTGTGTGTAAAGTGCTATCAAGTTGCAGCTGCCTTACGGTGACCCCAGCAAGGGGCTTTTGAGGCAAGTGAGAAGCAGAGGTGGTTTTCCCTTCCTTTGTGGGGTCTTCCTTGGTGGTTTTCCTTCTAGGTACTGTTCCTGCTTAGTTTTTGAGCTCTGACCAGATTGGGCTACACCGTGCACCTCCCTCCCTCCCTCCCTCCCTCCCATGTTCTTTTAGGTAATACCAAAACTGATTACCATTCTAGGGTAGTGTTGGTGGTTAGAGTGCTGGGCTGGGACTGGGAAAACCTTTGCTGAAATCCTCACTAAACCACGAAGCTCATTGGGTGACCTTGGGCCAGTTGCTATTTATCAGCTTAACAAACCTCACAAGGTTGTTGTGACAACAAAACGAAAGAGGGAGATCCTTGCAAAATGCTAACATGGCTACATGTTCTCTTTGGAATACTTTACCTTCTTAATCTTCAGTGTTATTTTAGATTTAGAAATCCTATGGCATCCAGTAAGTATTCTTATCAAGCATGGTGGATTGAATATTCCCTTAGGCAAGATCTTCAACATATTAAGCGAGCTATTGCCTGGAAAACCTTTTCTAAGATTGTTCTTGAAAAGCAATGTTCACACAGGAAAAAATGTGTCTTAAAAATCAGTGTGTGTTCGTAGCGTCAGGCAGTAAGACCTAAATTTCTTTCTTGCTGCAACCTGTTGAGAGACCACATACCTCCACCCTTATTTCTATAGTTTCAATAACTATTGAAAATAAGGTTGGAATTTAACATATTATGCAAACACTATTTTCCATTTGCCAGGTATTTGTTCATGAGATTCACAGAGCGAATCACATGACTTTACAAACTACATTATTTTAAAAGAACTGACAATCAGGAACAAATGTGGGCTATTTTAAGTACCTCTAGTAACAGCTGTACAATAATTTTTACTGAGACTGGTAAAGTATTAACATCCACAATACATATGAGTGGTTTAAAACTATGTTAATTATTCATTAATTCAGTGTTCATTGAGACTAGGAAAAAATTATCAATCGCTCTTGAATTCAGGGCTTCTCCTTTTCTAACATGCATGCTTCTTTAAGACCTGCTTGACTGGCATTGAGGGGCTGCAGTGCCTCAGAGATTAAGACGCTGTGCTGCAGACTGTAAAGTCTGTAGTTCAGCAGTTCGAGACCCGAGTGTGCCGCGTGATGGAGTGAGCCCCCATATCTAGCCCCAGCTCCTGCCAACCTAGCAGTTCGAAAGCAAGAAATTGCAAGTCGATAAATAAGTACTGCTTCGGTGGGAAGGTAACGGCGTTCAGTGCACCTTGGTGTTTAGTCATGACAGCCACATGACCACGGAAACGTCTTCGGACAGCGCTGGCTCTTCGGCTTGGACACAGAGATGAGGACCGCCCCCTAGAGTCTGATTCAACTAGCTTTCGAGCAAGGGACACCTTTACCTGACTGGCATTACTGCTGGATGCAGGGAGAGCTCAGGCTTGAGCAGCAGTTAGAACAGGATCAAGAAAGCAAGCTTTGGTGGGATCCTATCTAGGGTAAATCAGGTCTGGGAAAGAAGTAAGACTAACTGTGTCCAGGCAAGCCAGGGCAGACAGGTCACTTGTGGATATCAGTAAACCCAAGTGTGGATTTCAGAGCAAATAAACTCCAAGCTTCAGATTTGGTATTAAGGAATTCCCTCCTAAGAAAGATTAATTCAATCCAGTCTGTTATTTAGATGACTAACCCATATCTTCCACGGACCTTTTTAAATGATCCTTGAACTACCTGCATTTCAATCTGTGTTGCTGATACTAGTTTTACAGTGCAACGCTATGCAGAGTTACTGCAATCTAAGCCCATTGATTTCACAGGAGGTGAGCAGGACTGGCACAGGGAGACAGAGCGTACCGTGAAGTTTGGTCAAAAAGGTTGGCCACATGAGATCCCATCATTTCCCCGAGCCATTAATGATTGCCAGCAAAGCAAAAATTAAATGAATACATCTTTTTAAAGCATGGGGCACAGTGATGAGAAAACTGAATTCTTGCTGTCATGCAGCTGTCAAAAGGCTCAGGAATTTGTTTAATATTTCCCCAGAAGCCAAAAGAGTCTAAAACCTATCATGCCTTTGAAAATGCATAGGAATGAATGCTGTAAAGAAAAAGTATGGAAGCAAAAGTGTATTCCTGGATTTCTGCAGTCTAATATCTAGGAATACCCTGGCTTAGATTCAAAGATGTCCTTCTGTATGGGGAAGGTGGCTTCTGCTCATACAACTGTTTTACATCTTGCACTAGAATGTTGTGCAGACATTTGTGAAATCCAAATGTATTCTTCTGTTTGTGCAAAGGATTGTGAGTTTGCACAATTTCTTGTACAAACAGAAATATAAGAACTGCAATAGGATCTACATATCATACCATTGCATGGATTCCTGCACAGCACCAACTACTCTTTTCCTGCTCCTCATGAATCCTTGGATCCAAAGATTATATAACATGACCATCTCAAAACAGGTTTGAGCCCAGTTCACATGGGAAGACTTCCTCCACTGATCTCCCTTTGTATGTGGGAAAACCATCAGTTATCATGGTACTTCACAAGTATCTTCCATTGTAAAATAATTATAATTTATTATAAAAGGATGTAACCATATCAAAAGCATAAATCTGACAGCCACTACCATGATGTCTGAAAGACATGTAAACTGATCCTATGCATGTTTACTTGAAAGTAGTCCTTAGTCCCAAGTAACTCACTACCTTTCCCCCTGTGACCTAGCTACAGTGAAATACAAAAGTGATCACACAGTATAATATGCATAAACAAAAAAAGCACTGTATAAATAATGCAATCCAGGGCACTATACTGAAGTGCTTTGTTTTGTTGGACCGTTAGCCCTCCCTCCCTTGCACAGCAGGCTCAGGGCAGGTTACAACATTCTTAAACATACAAAAATTGTAAAAAGAATACAGTTCATAAGAACAATCACAATACAGTATTAATACATAAAACCCTTAAGAGGCATCAGCTGACCAATTCAATGAATTGGATGGACTTCCATATTGCTGCAGACTGAGACAAGGGAAGTGGGTAGGTGAAGAGAGCAGCTATGGTGGACTATGGACACTGCTAATCAAAGCTCAGCAAGGCAGAGAGAGCAGGGGAGGGCATTGCAGATGGAATTTCGCTGCCTCAACCATAGGCCTGGTGGACCATTTCCATTTTACAGACCCTGTGGAATGGCATAAGATCCCACAGGGCCTGGATCTCACTAGGGAGGGTGTTCCACCAGGCCGGGGCCAGAGTCAGAATGGCTCTGGTCCTGGTTGAGGCTAAGTGGACATCTTTGGGGCTGCAAATAACCAGTAGGTGTTGGGGGCATTATTGGGAGAGACGGTCCTGCAGATAGGTTGGTCTCAGTCTGCATAGGGCTTTGAATGTAAGAACCAGACCCTTGAACTTGATCCAGAATTCAACTGGGAGCCAATGCAGCTGGCGCAGCACCAGGTGTATGTGTGCTCTCAGTGGTGTCCCTGTAAGGACACATGCGACTGCATTTTGGACCAGCTGCAGTTTCCAGATCAGTCAAGGGTAGTTCTGCATAAAGTGAGTTACAGTAATCCAGCCTGGACGTTATGGTTGCATGGATCACTGTAGCTAGGTAAATAATGCAATCCAGGGCACTATACTGAAGTGAAAAAGAGGAAAGAATATTTATACAAAACAAAATGTGTACAAACAGCTACAATATGGTGTATACAAATAACATACAACAACACGGAGTGTATACAGGAAGCCGGCACAACAAAGGACATGGGACGAAGACTCCGGATTCCAGTCTTCGTTTCGTTGATACTTCTTCAGTTGCACCATATAGCGTCACCTAGTGCTCAATATACAGAAGCCTTCATGTTATTATGCAGGGAAAAATATCCACAATTCACATCAAACTAGTTTAAGCAGGGCAACCGATCATCAGTTGAAAACATTCTTACATTGTCAGTAAGCCTAATGTTTTCTACTGATGGTTTTTACTAATGTTTTCAACTGATGATCGGTTGCCCTGCTTAAACTAGTTTGATGTGAATTGTGGATATTTTCCCCTGCATAATTTATTTATTTTTAGCTGATGAAACATGGCGGAGGCGAATCAAGCGGCCCGGACGGAGATTGGCCCAGCAGGGCGTGGCAGCGAGGGAATGTGGTAGGCCGGAGCCAATCAGGACAGAGGCCAGCTGCAGCAACGCGCGCTGTCGTGCACTGGGGGACCATCCCCGGAAGGAGTTGCTGTGGTCGAAGAAGATCTGCGCCGAGACGTTGTCACCCGGGACTAAGAACCTCCGCAGAAACAACAACCAAGACCCTGCCACGGGTGCCTGATAGGTAGTCCTTTCCCCCTCAATGTGTGGCCCTAGTGAGGTAATGTAATTAAATTGTACTATGTAAACCGCTCAGAGCCCTTCGGGGGCTGAGCGGTCTAGAAATCGAAAGTTAAATAAATAAAATAAATAATAACATGAAGGCTTCTGTATATTGAGCACTAGGTGAAGCTATATGGTACAACTGAAGAAGTCTCAACGAAACGAAGACTGGAATCCGGAGTCTTCGTCCCATGTCCTTTGTTGTGCCGGCTTCCTGTATACACTCCGTGTTGTTGTATGTTATTTGTATACACCATATTGTAGCTGTTTGTACACATTTTGTTTTGTATAAATATTCTTTCCTCTTTTTCACTTCAGTATAGTGCCCTGGATTGCATTATTTACCTAGCTACAGTGATCCATGCAACCATAACGTCCAGGCTGGATTACTGTAACTCACTTTATGCAGAACTACCCTTGACTGATCTGGAAACTGCAGCTGGTCCAAAATGCAGTCGCATGTGTCCTTACAGGGACACCACTGAGAGCACACATACACCTGGTGCTGCGCCAGCTGCATTGGCTCCCAGTTGAATTCTGGATCAAGTTCAAGGGTCTGGTTCTTACATTCAAAGCCCTATGCAGACTGAGACCAACCTATCTGCAGGACCGTCTCTCCCAATACAGCCCCCAACACCTACTGGTTATTTGCAGCCCCAAAGATGTCCACTTAGCCTCAACCAGGACCAGAGCCATTCTGACTCTGGCCCCGGCCTGGTGGAACACCCTCCCTAGTGAGATCCAGGCCCTGTGGGATCTTATGCCATTCCACAGGGTCTGTAAAATGGAAATGGTCCACCAGGCCTATGGTTGAGGCAGCGAAATCCCATCTGCAATGCCCTCCCCTGCTCTCTCTGCCTTGCTGAGCTTTGATTAGCAGTGTCCATAGTCCACCATAGCTGCTCTCTTCACCTACCCACTTCCCTTGTCTCAGTCTGCAGCAATATGGAAGTCCATCCAATTCATTGAATTGGTCAGCTGATGCCTCTTAAGGGTTTTATGTATTAATACTGTATTGTGATTGTTCTTATGAACTGTATTCTTTTTACAATTTTTGTATGTTTAAGAATGTTGTAACCTGCCCTGAGCCTGCTGTGCAAGGGAGGGAGGGCTAACGGTCCAACAAAACAAAACAAAACAAACAAACAAATAAATAAATAAATGTGCATAGAACTTGCTGTGCAGCTGGATCCCACATATCTTTACTTGGAAGTAAGTCCCACTGAGCTTAGTGGGGTTTACTCCCAAGAAAGCATGCATAGGATTGCTGCCAAGAATATGCTGAGAATCCTGGCAGTAAACTAGCATACCTTATGTCTGACTTGCCAAAAGACATGGGTATAAGCTCTTGCAATGATAGAATTTTAATCACTGGAATTACTTGCAGCTGCATGTGAGTATAAATAAAAATATAAGCAGAGCCCTTTAGCTAATAGCAATTGACATTTCTATCTTTCAATAATTTGTCTCATCTTGTGTTTGTTATTCTGTTGATCAGCAGCACCACGTCTACAGGCAATGAGTTTCACAATCCAAACCATACATGAAATAAATGTGTGTGAGTGAGGGCTGAGCTTCCCTTTGTTAGTTCCAATGTGCTACTCCTCAGGAGCCCCTCCAGGTCCAGAACTGTGCA
>NW_015163727.1:29998-42426 GCF_001447785.1 Gekko japonicus | reverse complement strand
AGTTGTGCTCTCATGCGCCTCCACTGTACCCTTCACTTGCTTCTTTTCCAAGTCCAAAAAACAATTGTTTTAGCTTCTCAAGACCCTGGAAGGTTGCAAATATTTCAGTGATCTATATGGAATCTGAAAAGTTCTGTTTGTTTTCACTCTGCCCAACTCACATTACATTTGAATGTTTCCCCCTTAATTGTATGCAGGACACACACACACACACGCATGCATGCTTTGTTAAGGTAGCACTCAAGGGAGCGAATACCAAAGTCAAGTTTGCAACATGTAACCTTAGCCCTGCCTTTTTGATTGCATTCCCAGTTCTTAATTACATAATCCCATCCAATGAAAATATATCACCCTCTCAGTCACGGCCAGAATAGGCAAACATGGAGCCCTCCCCCACCTGCGGTTATTTGCAGTGCCCAGAAGCTCCATCTTTCTGGGGTGGGATTATTATTTCTTAGCGGTGCGAAGCTGAGATCTCTGGGCACAATGCTTGTACTAATAACAGACACTGATGGAAAAAATAAAATAAAAGAGCTGCATAACTTTAAAAAACAATCCAGTCAGAGAGTACTCCCTTCCCCCTTCCAGTGTCTGTATATTTGCATTTTACACACAACCCCATTTGCAAGCAAAGATCGGGCCTAACCATTCCTCAGCCCTTCAGAGGAATGTTTGGTGAAATGAGGCACAAAAGGAACACAATGCTCTCTATGGCATACTGAAAACAGGCTCATTGTTTCCATTACACTTGCTTCACGGTTATCCGTAGAATCATAGAGTTGGAAGGGGCCATACAGGCCATCTAGTCCAACCCCCTGCTCAGTGCAGGAATTGGCCTAAAGCATGCAGGGCTCTTTTTGTAGCAGGAACTTCTTTGCATATTAGGCGACCCCCCCCCCCCCAATGTAGCCTGTTAAGTCGCGAACTTAACAAGGAGTCGGAGAGTGATTCAGCAAGAATGCGGCTTTTATTCTTCAGCTTCGTTACAACTCCAACACGGTACAACAATCGCCAGCCAGAACCCACCAAAGTTCATACACTGGCTGCTCTGTATTTAAACATTCCCGGCTAATATAGCCACGCCCACTGTACAAATAACAACCTATCAGGTTGAGTAGATAAAGGCCAATCACAAGCGAGCCCGCTCTACAACATCCTGGGCTAGTGTTCCTATTGGTTACATTAGGATCCTAGCCCAGGCTGAAGCTTAACATGAGATGGCAATGGGATGGTTCACATACATATGCATTCAATGTCAGCTATTGAATACACTACATAGCCAATCCTCCAAGAGCTTACAGAACTCTTCTTACAGGGACTACTGTAAGCTCTTGGAGGATTGGCTACATTAGGGTTGTCTATGCAAAGGACTTTTTGCTACAAAAAGAGCCCAGCCTGACAGCCTCACATATCCTTAAAGAGTCTTGTACTTCAGATTCATACTGGGGACTTCTTCACGCAAGATGGAGATCCTGGGAGCACACAGCCTGCCAGGAACCTCATTCCACACACCTGCCTTTCAGAGTACCCAGTCCTGTCTGTATCACGTCTCAAGCACTTTGTTCTCTGGTGCTATGGATTGTGCACATTCCAGGACCTCTAAACATGCAGATCTTATGGGTCGAGACAAGAGTCACTGAGACACAGCATAGTTCCAGAGGGTAGCCGTGTTGGTCAGTGGCAGAACAGTTACATTTGAGTCCAGTTGCACCTTACAGACCAAGAAGTAGGCTTGCTTCAAGAGATGTCCCACAGAAGGGATCTACGTCTGAGGGGGGTGCATAGGTGCCTTAGCACAATGGCCCATCAAGAACAGTTTTCTGGGAACAGAATAAACATAAGATGCTAAGTAGACCCGGTCAGGATTGCTCTCTAAGGCTCCCAAGTGTATGGTTTAGGAACTGCCTCAAAGCTTACTCTCCAAAGAGATTAGCAGCAAAAATGAACAGCTGCTAAGTAAAGCAAACCCTGAGTGGAGAACAGAAAACTGTTTCGAACATGCAGGGTTTTTTTTTATTTTATTTTGTTTGCTGTTTAAAAACATGCTGTTTTCAAAAAAAAACAATCCTGCCAGAGCATGTAACTAAACAGAAGTGACATGGAGCCAGCATAACTTCCTGAATGCATCAGACCACTTTCACAAGTGGTGCTTAAAAACACCAGTCCCCCCCTTCCGTACTGGAATGTAAAACCTAGAGTTTATTTTCACAGTGAATTCAACTAATGCCTTTTCGTCTGGGACAAGTTACTTGTGCATGCACACTCGAGTCGAAAATAGCTCCCCCTCACTTTCTGGCCCATATTAATATCATTCACACAAATGAAATATCAGACAGGGTTGCCAGGGCTGGGTTCACAAATCCCGCAACCTATTGGAGGTGGAGCCTGGGAAGGGTAGACTGAGCAGGGCTGAGAGCTGACCAGAAATGTGATGCCGGAGCGCAGGTCCAGAGCGGCTCTTTCCTCCAGGGGAGTTGATGGCTGGAGCCTGCAGATCACTTGCAATCCCTGGAGAGCCCCAGGCCCCACCAGGAGGTTGACAATCTGAACCAGGCGGGCTTTCTAACAGGAGAACGCTGGGCCCTCATCTTCCCTACCTGAAAACGTTTCCCTTCCACTCTTAAGTGCGTGTGGATGCATGCAGTTCCTCAGTAGTTCAGGCCCGTAGCTACAGTGGGGCATTTCGGGGCCTGGCCCCCTGATTGCCTGCTTGAGGGACCCCCAAATTCCTTTCAGCCCAGCCCCCTCCCCCTCATCCTGGTACCAACCTCCAGAGCATCTTTTCTGCATTGGGGAAAGGTGAGCAGGCAGGCCGGCAGCTGGGGTGGGTGGAGGAGCACCACCAGGGAGGAGGCACAAGATGCCAAAGCTCAAGGTAGGCAGAGCTGAGGGCCAGGCAGAGGGTGCAGAAAAAGTGCAACTCGAATGATAAAAGGGTTGGAACACTTTCCCTATGAGGAAAGGTTAAGGCGCTTAGGGCTCTTTAGCTTAGAGAAACGATGACTGAGGGGTGACATGATTGAGGTTTATAAGATTATGCATGGGAAAGAGCAGGTAGAGAAAGAGGTACTTTTCTCCCTTTCTCCCAATACAAGAAATCGTGGGCACTCAATGAAATTGCTGAGTGGTCGGGTTAGAATGGATAAAAGGAAGTCCTTCTTCGCCCAAAGAGTGCTGAACACTTGGAATTCACTGCCACAGGAAGTGGTGGCGGCTACAAGCAACGAAGGCTTCAAAAGGGAACTGGATAAGCCTATGCAGCAGAGGTCCATCAGTGGCTATTAGCCACAAGGTATAGATAGGGACTCTGGGGCAAGTGATGCTCTGTCTTCTTGGTGCTGGGGGGGGGGTCAACAGTGGGAGGGCTTCTAATGTCCTGGCCCCACATGTGGACCTCCTGATGGCACCTGGTATTTCTGGCCACTGTGTGACACGGAAGAGTGTTGGACCGGATGGGCCTTTGGCCTGATCCAACATTGGCATCTCTTATGTTCTTATGTGCCGCTGCCACACCTGAGTGCACCGAGAAGCCAGCCGGTAAATTATTTTAAATCAAATGAGCCAGTGCTCCCCCTGACTTAGAAATTCCTGGCTAGGGGCCTGCAGTAGTTACTGGAAGGAACTCTGCACGTGCTTAGGTGTACCAGAGCTGAGTCTTCTCGGTAAAACCAGGCACCGGGGTAAGCACCGGTGGGTAAACTCTGGCCTAGATTCATGGCTGTTTATAGGACACCCTAGACTGAAGCCCCTCGGTCCGGCGCGCAACAGGGGCTCAAGGCAGGGGCACCTCCATTCCTGTCTGGGGTCGTTTGGGGAGGGGGCGTGGCCGCCGAGCCTGGAGGAAGGAAGGCCCAGCAGCAGCCCGGCACCCCCTCCCGGCGAAGCCCCCCTGCGCCCTCGGGGGGTTTTTTTTGGGGCGGAGGGCGCGGTAATTGCACCGCCGGGCTTGGCTGGCGCGGGGGACAAGCTCGGGCAGGGCCTCCTCCTGGAGCGCGCCCTCCCCCCTCCTTCCCTCTGCCCTCCTTCCCCGCCCCGCAGCAGCAGCAGCAGTTGGGCTGCATTTTTCTACCCCCGCAACAGCCTTCCCGGGCCGGGGGAGGGGGAGACACGCCTCCCTGCTGTCTGAGCCCCCCCAACCCCCGCCCCAAGGGCTGTGTGTGTGTGTGTGTGTGTGTGTGTGTGTGTGATGGCTCCCGAGTCTCCCCCTCCTTGCTGCATGCCCCCCCCCCTCCGGAGAGGCGCACCTAGGACCACGGTGGGTGGGTGGGTGGGCGGAGGCGAGGGCGGCTGGCGGGGCCCTTCCACGTCGGATCTCGCCGGGGTGAACCGTAGTTCAGCGTTTGATCCTCCGCCTCGGGGCTGGATCGTTCTGTTTGAAGGAGGACAAATGGTCCCTGCTTAATGATACCCTTGGCCAGGCCAGCGCTCCGGTGAGGCTCGCAGTCGGCTCCCCCCCCCACCCCCCAACCAAGCCCTGTGCGGGGGCTGGAGGCGAACGGAGGGTCTCCAGGACGCGGGGAAGGGGGCGGCCTCGCTTTCTGCCATTCGGGATCAGCCTCGAACGGGGGCAGAGTCACCGTGAAGCTGACGAAGCCCCCTGCTTCGGGCACCGGGGCCAAAGGGGGCACCACAAAGTTGGGGACAGGGTGAAAGGCTTCGTTGGTACAGTCTATGGTGTTATCCTAGGAATACATGTTTGTATTGCTGCAACCTCCTGCACTGTGTATCTGGTCAGACAGGCCAGCAACTAAAATGGGCTGGGGGGGTCAGTGTGGAAAGGAGGGGGGGCACCAAGATGGGTCAGTGCTGAGGGCACCCCCCCCCTTTGAAAGAGTAAAGTGGCTGTGAGCCTGAGCAGAAGGATTGTATCCCACCCAAGTGTATAACCCCCCCCCCTTCCGCACTTCTCATGCCATCCCCTCCAATTGTCCCGAGGGCCCTCTAGCAATGTTCCCTCTAAGCTGTGAAGTCTTGTGAGCAAAAATTCTGCTTTGTGAGCGACTGGCATTAAAGCTGTGAGCGAGCCATTTGGCTGCAGCATAGATTAGTTTGCTCTGGGGCCATCTTTCTTGAGCAAAGACAAAAATGTGTGAGCTGGAAGCTAAAAAACTGTGAGCTAGCTCACACTAATTCGGCTTAGAGGGAACTCTGCGGCCTCTAGTAGTTCTTCTAGCACCCCAGTGGTTCCCTTTGACCTGAGTTGTGTCTCTTGACCCTAAATAAAGCAATGCCCAGACAAGCAGAGCTCTCTTTTGCCCTCCGTCAGTCATTTGATGCTACCTTTCTCAGGTGCTTGCTTCTGGTAGGTTTGCTAACCTCCAGGTAGGCTTGGAGTTCTCCCAGAATGACAACTGGTCTCAAGACTACAGAGATCAGCTCCCCTGGAGAAAATGGCTGCTTTGGAAGGTGGGCTCTGTGGCCAACCCCAAGCCCCGCCCTCCCCAAGCTCCACCCCCAAATATCCAGGAATTTCCCAAACTAGAGTTAGCAAGCTCCATTTCTGGGTCTCCCCACCCTTGGCCAATCCTACAGTTTCCCGAGGCCATCAGAATGACCTTTTACCTTGCTGGGCAACTGTACTCTGATCACCAGTTCTCCCATGTCTCACAGGAAGCTCTGCTTCCCCTCCCCAGATCACAAGGGGCTGCTGCTGGGCTTTGGGTCCAGTGGAAGTCTCTCCTTTAGGGCTTAATTTGAACTAGGCATCACCAGCACTTGGGCCTAGACCCAGTTTCCATCACTAGAATTCAGCCCTAAGCAAGAAATCAGAGGGAGAAATGCGAGTGAGCATGTGGAGAGTGCCTCTGACTTATCTCAGCCCCCTCGTTTTATTTTTGACAAAGAGGCCACCTGCAAATTGGATATCACATAATGCAGACTGGCCATCTCATAACAAAAGTGTGCCGCCTTTCGTGCAGTCATTCTGAGTGATGGCGTTTTTAGTCATCCAGCCAGTACGAGCCCATGGGCGTGTGCCATGTTTGATAAGAACATCATCACCACACATTTCCCTCTAAAAGTAAGCTTCTAGTCCTCATGACCAAAGGGTGTGAGAATGGCTGGCCAGTTTTGCTGAATGCTGCTTTTACATTTCGAGGAGGCTGGACAGGACATCCAGTGCTCAAGGAGAGGAGCTTCAATGCCCTGAGCAGGTGAATGTCTCTCTCCATGGTGCTTATTTAGCTTCTCCTGTGTCATTTATTGCCCATGGCTGCTACTCTTCATTGCCACGTGCCATTACCCTTTTAAATTCTCTAAATATACATTGTTTTGTCAGCAGCATATGTTCCACATAATTTGCATCTGATATCCTCAGGATAAAATCTGAGTATCTTTGGCACAGAGCTCAAGCTTTGTGTGTGTGTGTTTGTGTGCAAAGTATACAAAGCTCTGTCGGTGCACCGTATTACCTATGGCTCTCCTCCTCACGTGAAACAAATATCCGGCATGCAGGTATCCAGCATATTTTCCTACTGGGTCAACTGGGCTGCTGTTCTAGTGCCAACTTGTTTCTGACTCCGTTGCCCCGTCATGTTCCCTCTTAAGGCATCACTTGCTGTGCCTTCAGTGGGCTGGGCTCCATTGGGTGATTCATTGCAACAGAAATATGAGAGGAATTTGGAATTGGCTTTCTAATCCTTGTGATGCCCTGGAGGCATCTGTCTTCATCTTGGTCTCCATGGATGCTGTAAAATCAACGCTGTGCCCCTTGGGCACCTGTCACTCACCTCCCTCATACCTCTAAAGGTAGAGACCCACCTTATTCCTCTCACACTATGCCTATGGGCTTCCATCTGATGACAAATTCTCCAGTTCAGCTTTTGAAAGCACAAGGGTGATCCTCCAAGCCTTTACCATGTATTGGCAAGTGGCTCCACCTTCATAATCTGCCCTTAGATTAGTACCTCCACTATTCTCCAGTAATTTTTTCTGTGTCTTGCTGTGCCTTTGGGATATCTCCTTCTGATTTGCTAATGCAGAAACTGGTGCAACAAAATCTTTCATTAATGGTGCATGACAATTTATAAGCAACAACCAGTCATAGAATTCTTATATTTGACTCACATTGTAGGTGTAAAAGGGTTACCTTTTAAAATTATCATTGCATTTGTGAACATTGTCAAGAACCAGAAAATACGAGGTTTCTTTTAAGTCACTGTGTATTACATTAGTGAGATTATATGAACATGGGACTATCAAATGCACAACACAACAAATGAAATATTTACAGTAAAGACTGAGAACAGAGCTTGACGGTGTGAAACTCTGTTTGCTCAGCCACACACCCCTTCACAAATGAAGACAGAACTCCACAAACAGCAGTGTACTGCTGAGTTTGCAAACCATATCTTGTTCTTCCACTGTAAGGGGGTAAGGAGACACAGTTTATGTAGATAAAGGGCAGGGGAGATACTGGAGAGACTGAAGGCAGTGACCAGGATGTCATAGTGTGGCAGGAAATTCAAAGAGGTCTGGATGTGTGATCTGTGGCACTGTTTGGACACACTCCGGGTTGAATACAAGAAGAAGATAGCCCCTCCTAGAAAATATGAGGTCACCACTATCAGTCTACCATAATCCAGATTAGTGCAAGGTGCTCCAAACTCAAAACAAGAACTAGAAGTGTGTGCAGAGCCAATAACTCTGTAGTATATTGAATGATCTGTACATAAAAACTTTTTGAACAAAATTAAATAAAAATAAACAAATATTCAAAATATTTCTATTGATTTTTGACAAACACAAGTAAAATGTACCTCCCCAAACCTAACACAACTAAAAGGTTAAATGACACCCCAAGGTAACAATAACTAGATAGGTTGGAGTGACCCTTTAAAATAACAAAGTAGGCCTGGCCTGCCCTGAATTCCAGTACTCCCTTCCCCCCTACAACACTTCTATCTTGTGTCCTCCTTAGCCAGGCTGGTGATATCAGTGCCCATTACTCCCTCCATGTCTTTATCTGCTATTCTATGAGATCACTTTTGTGATTCCTTCACTTGCACTCAGGCCTCCAAAGTGCATGTGGTGGTGACATTTTGGCTTTGGTGTCTTGCTGGTGGGTGCACTCCATTGTAGGTCCGATGAGAGCGGCCCGGAATCGCACCAGACAGGAGGGGCCCCGGTCCATTCTGGGGGGCCCTGAGGGGGCTTGTAGCCTGGGGCACGAGGGAAGCCTCTCCCAAGGCGACGGCTGAGGGATCAAGGCTTTCCTTTGCCCCGATAGGTCCCGCTGGTGCAAGACCAGTCACAGGTTTAAAGAAGCATACCGCAATGAGCGAGCAGGAGATCTGGCGTTAAGAGAATTTCCCCGCTTTTGGGCGCAAGCCGAGGAGCAAAGCGTGAGTGACTACCTGGAAATTTGCGTAAGCACCTAGACGTAACCCACAAAACTGCAGCATAGCCCCAAATACAGCAAGGGGGGGGAGGCTACCCTGCCCCAGAAAAAGCAGCCAAAAAAGAAAGAAAGTGAGGGGCAAAACGGCAGCTTTGATGGGAGAATGTTAACTCAACTGACTGTTGTGCAGACTAGTAGAAATAGTGTACTTTAAAAAACTTTCAGAAGCAGTAAAAAGCTTTTACCTTTAATGTAAACAATGTCTCACTGGGGTGAAAAAATGGTGCCCAGAGTGAAACCTTCTTCAGGAACTGCTAGCTTATCGTCTCTGGCTTCCAGACCGGAAGTAACCACAGATATCTCCAAGATGATTACTGCAGCATTGTGCCCTCTACTGGACCAGATGACTAACTTGAACAATAACTTTGAAGCTCTACAAAAAGAACTGAAAGAAACCAATGCAAGAACAGAAAAGACAACTAAAAGGCTTAAAAAGGTTGATGAGAAGACAAATGTACTGAACCAGAGAATGGAGGCAGTGGAAAAAGAGAGGACCTCCGAGAAACAACAGCTGTTACAACTTCAGCTGGAATGGTCAGCATATGTCCTGAGATTTCAAAGTGTTCCAGAACACAAAGATGAGAACCTGAAAGAGATTTTAAGTGAAGCCCTAGCTTCCATGACAGGCTGTAAAGCGGAACATCTACAAAGCGACTTGGATATGGTATACCGAACCTATCCAGAATTTATCAAGAAAAATAAACTGCTTGGTGAAGTATTTGTGAAATTCTCTAAAAGGTCAACAAGAAATATGATATTGAAGGTGACTAATGGAATAACCTTAAAAATCCAAGGAGAAGAAGTAAAAGTTTTAAAAGATGTTCCATTTGAGGTGAGAAAGCGGAGGAAACAATACAAAAATTGGACTTTATTTCTACAGAAAAATTCCACTCCCTACAGATGGATAATCCCGGAAGGACTTATCTTCAACTTCAAAAAGAAAAAAGAAAAGATTGACTCTGTCCTTAAAGCAAAAGCATTTTTGGAACAGCATCAAAGCCCAGCAAAAGGAAAAGTAGAGGACAATATTGTCACAGAAAAACATGGTTCCAGAAGCAGTGATAGCTCTCCAAGTAGCTCCTCTGAGGAAGATTTTGACTCTGAATCAGCTGCGGCTCCTAAATCATTTAAGGTTAAGCTGCCCTTTGATAAGAACAAACGTGGAGTGAAAAAATCAGCTAAATAACCCGATTCTGAAAGCCTGTTTTTTCTTTTCTTTGTCTATTTACTAAGATGCACACACTACAGTTAATTTTGTTTGTACTGCTTAAGATAGAAATATTAACTTTTAATCTCCAATTATGTAAATGCTAAATAATGAGGAAACATTAGATAACCGAATGTTAGAACTTTTTTTGATCCCTGCTTACTCTGTATTTTAGTTTAGTTTATTCCTTTTCCCTATACCTTGTAGTGTGTAGAGATAAAAAGCAATAAAAAGTAGGCTACAAAGTGCATGTGGTGGTAAGGAAAACAGTGCCTGTTTGAACACAACACAGCAATGTTATCAGTATGAACTGATACCATCTCTGGTTGCCATGGCACCACACCAAACCTTTAATGATCTACAATTAGACAACAAACAAGTAATCAACAAGGAGGAAAACGTAACCACCATAGTCAATCAGTGCATATACATATCTAATACAGCATCTAACTGAACTGAATTTGTGATGCTTCTGTTAATATTCTGTTTCATAAACTGTGAAACTGCATTTGTATTGAGTTCTAATTGTTATTAGCTACAGTGAGGTTGTGCATTTTTGTACCTCATCCCACTCATCTTTTGCCCACAGTCAAGCTATTTACCAGGAAGATGCAGATCAGGAGCAGCTCATACCTGGATCATAATGGAGGCCCTTGTAGACAGGACAGGTAGGATGCACAGTCTTGCCTGGATGACTCATAGAAATCCACAGGTGCAGACGTAGCCCCAGAAGTGCATCCATGCACACAGAATTCTCTAAACCAGTGATCCTGAGCTGCTCCATCTCTGGATCTTTTCTTGGGCTACAGAGCCGTGGGATTCAATGCTTGGTTGAGCCCTTGCCGGGAACCCCCCAGTTCAATATCTCTATGACTCATCTGCTTGACGAAACTTTGTCCAAAACATGTTAGGAATGGAGCTCTCATTTCCTGTAACTCCCACTGCTAAACAGTGAGGTGCGATTCTGTGTCCACTCATTTAACAGGAGAGGCAGATATCAGAGTGGGGATATACAGACCATGACCCATTGAGACCACCCTCTGGGTATCAAGATAGAATGGCTCTTGTCTGGATGCTAAGAGGTTGTGGCACTCTGAGTTAACTTAGAAGAATCATCTGCTAGTAATATGTACAACCAGACATCATACTGCCAAGTCACCTGCCATCGAATAAAGATTGAACCGTGATTAAAAAATAGGCACAGCAGATCCATATCTATCTATCTATCTATCTATCTATCTATCTATCTATCTATCTATCTATCTATCTATCATCCATCCATCCATCCATCCATCCATCCATCCATCCATCCATCCATCCATCCATCCATCCATCCATCTATCAAAAGAAAATCCCCTCACTGTAAAATCAATGCCTAGGCCAAACCCCTGGACCTAGAAACATGAAATTCAGGGACAGCACTCCTACCATGACATAGATGCTCACTGAGAAGAAGGTTTTAGAAATTTGACCCCAAAGGGGTCAAAAGGGATAAAATGTGCTCCCCCCATTGCTTCCTATGTGGCTGCCAAGCTCCTGCCTCCTTGGACCCCCCTCTCTGATTGGTCAGCTGCAGAGTTCAGTGTTCTGGTTTTTTTAAAAAAACTGTTACAGGAGACTTCAGAGAGCTAATGACAGTTGAGGAAATCAGGAATGACCTGTGAGGTGCAGCAGTGCTGCTGGCCCAGCCTCCCCATGCCTTCAAACACCTCCCTCCTACACCCCACCTCCTACACCTGACAGGCGGTTGTCTGTCAGGTGCAGCAGTGGGTACAGGGTGCTTAAAGACATTAGGGAGCCTGCCCCAGCAGTAACGCCTTAGCAATCCTGCCAGTCCAACCTCCACAATGGCTTGCAATACCCTGGGCCCTCCCCCTTCTACAGTGGACAGGCAGCTGCCTGTCAGGTGTAGGAGATGGGGTGGGATGCTTATAGCCACCAGGGAGGCTTGCTCAGCAGGATTGGCTTAGTGCTGCTGCTAGCCCAGCCTCACTGATGCCTTTAAACACACTCCCCCTACACCAGACAGGTGGGTTTCTATCAGGTGCAGGAGTAGGACCAGGGTACTTTAATCCATCAGGGAGGCCACCTGAGCAGAAGCACTTTAGCAATGCTGCTGGGCCAGCCTCCCCAGTAGCTTTAGACACACCCCCACTCACCCCTCCTTTACCTGACAGGCAATTGTCTGTCAGGTGCAGGAGAAGGGGCAGTGCATTGAAAGCCATCGGGGAGGCTGCCCAAGCAGCATCTCCTAAGCAATCCTGCTGGCCCAGCCTCCCCAGTGCCTTCAGACACACTACCCCTCCTACAACTGACAGACAACCGCCTGTCAAGGGTTGGAAGGAGTGCGAGTTCCTTAAAGCCATCAGGGAGGCTTGCTCAACAGGATCTCCTTAGTGCTGCTGCTGGCCCAGCCTCCCTGATGCCTTTAAACACAATCCTCCCCCCCCTTACACCAGACAGGCAGGTGTTTGTCAGGTGCAGGAGCAGGGCAAGGGCACTTTAATCCATCAGGGAGACCAGCCCAGCAGGATCACCTTAGTGATGCTTCTGGCTCAGCTTAGCCACACTCCCACCTACTATGGAAGTCTACCCCAAATTTGTAGAAAAGTGGTTTCCTGTATTATGTTCTTTAACTTATCACAATGTGGGTTCTAGAAAATTGGTTCATATGAACTTGCTCAATATCTGATTGCTCGGATGTTGTTTTGAATACGTAGTTATGTCCCACTTCTTAAATGTAACATAAATGAGAAGCATTTTTGTAAAAAACAAACAGTATGCCCTGCATCCCCCCCCCCCCAAGAACACAAATGCCCAGAC
>NW_015163727.1:23559-29954 GCF_001447785.1 Gekko japonicus | reverse complement strand
AGAAACACAGTTAGAAGAGACTGCAGACAGTTGAGGACAGTTACAGAAATCAGCAATTCAAGACTCCTAGATAGACATTTCTCATAACAGCCAGCATGGCGATTGAGTTTATGAATGTTCATGGGGAGACAGTAAAGGACCTTTCTAGGAGCCTGCTGCAGAGTGAGCTCACCAAGCATCCCGGTGATCCTAGCACCTGAGGGCAGAACCACCCCTGTGGGCTACAGAGAGGTCCTTTGGTAGAGGGGAAAAAAACAGTACATATGGCCTCACTTCATCCTTCTCCGTTAGAATTCCTACAAAAAATGTTATGTTTCAAACTTCACATCATCAGTATTATAACTGGATTTACGGAACTTAAATACCATAGCAAAGCACGGGTATCAGGCTAGTGTTTTCATAAAGGATCTTGTCCTCCCATCTGCTTCCAATTTATAGCCTTCTCAGATGCCTAAAATTTGTTAGTTTGCAAAATGTATAATGTATGTATGGATGTGGCCAGCAGAAGGAAAGAGTCTCTGGGGGGTAGTAAGTGTGATGGTAGCAGAAGTCAAGGAACTCAGGATCTTGTGAGGGAACAAGAGAGCCTGCAGAACATCGAAGTGTCTCCCCTTAGCACACGGAACCTCACCAAGGTCCCTCTCTCCTTTTCGAAATTTAGCTGATATAGTTGGCATGCTTTCAAGCTTTTCTCCATTACCAGGAAGGCAAAAAATTACTCTTCTTTTAGAAATTAAAGTTGAGATTATCTAGATAGGGTTTATGATTTCAGATTCTACTAGGATTCCATGTTACACGGCATGGAATAGTTTTATAAATTCCATTCAAGAGACAACCCCCCCCCCCAGTTCTAGGGTGACACGGACACAGCCTGGGATTAGTCTCTCAGAAAGTTGATGACACATCCCTTAGTGAAGCCAGTGAAAACTCCTGTACTGAGAGTCATCTGGAAGCCAGGGAGGAAAACTGGAATCAACCCAGGGCTTGTTTTCTGGCCTTTATCATTTTACAAGGTCACTCAGTTCTTCTCCCACAAAGAAAGTTGTTTCCCCTCTTCCTCTGTTTTGCACTTGGTTCTCCCTCCCCCAGAGTCACAGGGAGATGATATTCAGAATGTGCTCTGTTTCATGGCAATGCTTATGATGGAATTGCTAGTTACGTGGAATAAAGTGCTAGTGAGTTTATAGAATCTCAGAGTTTTAGGCTACATGATTTCAGACTGCAAGAGGAAGGATTATATTTTGAAATGCCTCCCAATCAAAACAACTCTGTGTATGTGCAAAATCAAGGGAAAAGATTTTGTGTAGCTTTGTCATTGCATGTTCTACATGTAGGGATTCTGTTATATATGAGTGCATTAAAATTATTTGCAGTCTGAAGAGCAGTCCTAAATTCTTCTACCTTGATCTACCATTTGATTCTAATATGCAGAATGGCTTTTGGAACAGCTTCCAAGGAGCATGTTATGTAGGATGACATTGCACAGCCCCCAAAGGGGTAAAAAACCACTCTCAATTTGTGTCAAAATATTCAGAAGACCGGCCTAATGTGGGTTCCATTGATGATTTCACCATTAAACCTGTCTTGCAGATCTGAGGTTTCTTTGAGCCCGGACTATTTCTTTGCTAGAGTATTCCCTTGTCTTTTTTCCTCTTCCTTTCCAGGGCAGTGGGCAGCCCATTGGTCATGGATCCCAACAGCATCTGCCGCAAGACCAAGAGACTGGCTGGGAAGCAAGCTGAACTGTGCCAGACAGAGCCAGAGATAGTACAGGAAGTTGCCAAGGGTGCCAGGCTGGGCGTGCGTGAATGCCAATATCAATTCCGCTTCCGCCGCTGGAATTGCACCAGCCACAGCAAATATTTTGGCAAGATCCTACAGCAGGGTAAGCAGAACAATCATTGTTGCTTGGGAAAGGGGTTTACCCTTTGAGATTCTCTCCTGAAGAGCAGAGAGAAAAGGTATTTGCCATGGCTGAGGGGGATATGGCTGCTAGAGGGAGATCTCCTCAGCCAAAAAGATATTTGCAATGCCATGGAAGGTTTGTTCGTGATACATGTGTGGTGGAAAGGGGCAAGGCTCTTCCCTAAGTATCTTGGAGGTGAGCCGTGGGGGAGAAAAGCACTTGTTAATCAAAGCTTGGGATGTGTTTAGAGGTGGGTTTGGTTGCATAGCTATAACTTAACATTTGGTGCACAAAGACAACTTTCAATACCCAAGAAATTATAGAACTTAAATCTATTAATCTGAATTGAAGCTCTCATAAATACTTATTTGCATTACAGGGTTTAAAATGGCATAAGTAAAGATATCAAGAAATGCATGGTAAATATATGCTTTTCAAAATACATTATAATAATGAATATATTTCCCCAAGGTTTTTTTAAGCAGGCAGATGCTAGTTCCATTTTATCTGAAGATCTCTGTAGATGCAAACTTAAATTGCCGGATTGTATTATGATACTGGGCAGCAGAATGTAGAGAAATGCAAAGTGCCTTTTACCTGCCCGTTGGTTTGTCTGTGTCTGATTGCTGAAGGTCATCTATGAAGGCAAGCAATTTTTCTTGCTGTACCTTTCTGAAAACCACGATGCCCAGGACATTCTTGCTCTTAAAAACAACATATGATGATGAGGTTCTATGACTGGAACTCTGGATGTGTAATTTGACCTTAAAATCATCTCTGGGGAAGGTTTTCCTTAAAAATCCACCCTTGCTTTAAACTCCAGTAAGGAAAAAGAAAGATTGGAGCCTATCTTGTACCCATATTATTTCCTTCCTTTCCAAAGCATGGGGGGGGGGGTCATTTTTGATCAGATATATGTTATATAGGAGTGTGAATTCCCTTTTCTCTAGTGTGACAGTCCCAATAGAGATCAGCTCCTCCAGCTGCTGCTGAGAGCTAGCATAATATAGTGGTTAAGAGTGGCAGACTCTAATCTGGAGAGCTGAGTTTGAATCTGCAGTCCTCCACATGAAGCCCGCTGGGTGACCTTGGGCCATTAACAGTTCTCTAAGAACTCTTTCAGCCACACAAGGTGCCTACTGTGGGGAGAGGAAGGGAAGGTTATTGAAGGCACTTTGAGACTTCTTAGGCTAGAGAAAAGTGGGGTATAAAAACCAACTCTTCTTCTTTCAGTGTAAAATTACATGGCTTGGATCCAACAAAGTATTTGCAGATGGAACAATTTTTCTCCATGGAACATGACTTTTCACCTTCCTCTTCCCACTGAAGCCCAAAATGCCTCCGGAAATTTTATTCCTCAGAGTCTCCCGTTCCCCAGAAGCACTGGGGGGCATTTTGGGCTGCAAAGGGAGGAAGTCATGCACCGTGGGCAGAAATTGTTCTATTCACATTAAATGGTTAACTGGATCTAAGCCCATGCGTAGAGTTCCAGGTGTGGAACACCAGCCGCCCGTGGTGTTTGAAGGGCACTTCCCCCATTTCTCAGAGTGCAACTCCTGCATGTTGGGAAGCAACGTGAAACCTGCATGTAGATGATGATCACGTTTAATGACTGCATGAATGTACCCATGACTATACACAGGGAATATACATTCCTGAATTGCTGTCACATGTGATGGTCTCTGTGTGGGGTTCCTGCTGCTTATATCGAATGAAACACATATTCTGTGAAGAAGCCTTATCCTATGCCTGACTCTGGGTTGCTTTACATCACATCCGAAGAAACAAGAGAGCTTCAACGGTTTGTGAATGAAGGGACGAAGCTTTCTGATCAATTTAAAAGCTGCCCTCTAGCAGCGGGAGGTAGGAAGCAAAACTATCAAATGTAACTGAAAAGCTGGGCGCAAGGAGAACCCTGGCTTGATTCTTCCTCACAGAAGCTCAGCTATCACCACCCTTTCTGGCAGCTGCGGGACCCGCTTCCCCTTCCTCAGGATTTTGCTCTGTTCCCCAGAAGGCACAGCAAGAGATCGGCAGAGGAGTAGCCGGGTCCCTGGGGAGACAGGTTGTTGCCACGGGCTGAAGGTTTACTGCTGTGACATGTCTCCCTGTCCTTGTAATGAAGCAATTATGGATGCTCCCAGACAGCACAGTAGCTTCTAATAAAGCCCAAGAATGCTCCTGTGTCTCGGAGTGATTTACTGCCCCTCCTCCTACCTGCTCTCCCCACCAACTTTGCTTCTACACGTCCTTCCAGCTTCCTCGGGGCTTCCCAGCAACCTGACCAAGTAGGGCAGGGCAATAAATAACCCCCTCCCCAAGGAGCCCCCTTGCCATCACACGGGATTGTGTTGTCTTTTCCTGGCCTTACCTCAGATCGGGGTGGGTGGAGGAGGGAGTTCAAAAAGGCTCCTTTGTTTGACTCACAGTGGGCATAGCTCTGGGTATGGCTACAGTCTCAAGGCTTTTAGAAGGCCAAATGTTCACATCCAATATGAATAAAATTCCCTGGGCATCTGGAAACACTAGCTTGGAAGGGGCCGGTGTAGAACTTCTATTAAAATTTTGAAAAGAGCTGCTGACCTTTCCATCAGAGATCTCGTCATTACTGGCAATATTTTGGTAGCTCCCAGCCGCAGGGAACTCCGATTTTCATAAGAACATGAGATGCCAATGTTGGATCAGGCCAAAGGCCCATCCAGTCCAGCACTCTTTGTCACACAGTGGCCAGAAATACCAGTGCCATCAGGAGGTCCACCAGTGGGGCCAGGACATTAGAAGACCTCCCACTGTTGACCCCCCCAAGCACCAAGAAGACAGAGCATCACTTGCCCCAGAGTCCCTATCTATACCTTGTGGCTAGTAGCCACTGATGGACCTCTGCTCCATATGCTTATCTAATTCCCTTTTGAAGCCGTCCATGCTTGTAGCCGCCACCCTGTGGCAGTGAATTCCAAGTGTTAATCACTCTTTGGGTGAAGAAGTACTTCCTTGTATCCGTTCTAACCCGTCCGCTCACCAATTTCATGGAGTGCCCACGAGTTCTTGTATTGTGAGAAAGGGAGAAAAGTACCCCTTTCTCTACCTGCTCTTTCCCATGCATAATCTTATAACCCTCAATCATGTCACCCCTCAGTCGTCGTTTCTCCAAGCTAAAGAGCCCTAAGCGCCTTAACCTTTCGTCATAGGGAAAGTGTTCCAACCCCTTTATCATTCGAGTTGCCCTTTTCTGCACTTTTTCCAAAGCTATAATATCCTTTTAAGGTGTGGTGACCAGAACTGCACACAGTATTCCAAATGAGGTCGCACCATTGATTTTTCCTTGACTAGGGCCAGGGCCTTCTCGCCCCCTATCTGGCAGAATGAGGACCAGGGCCCTGTGGGATTTATTACAATTCTGCAGGGCCTGTAAGACGGAGCTCTTCCGCTAGGCTTTTAATTGAGGCAGTGGATGTTTCCCCCCCCCCTTTCTGGTTGGCCTCCCCATCAGTGGACTGGATTCAAACAGCCACCTGGAAACCCACACTCCCGTTCCATCTTAACTGCTGAGACATTTGATTAGATTTTGCATGGTATTTTATGATTCTGTACTGTTTTAATGTGTTGTTTTAAAGTAGTTTTAATTGTACTGTAAAAAGGTAAAGGTTCCCTTGCTCGAAAGCCAGTCGAATCCGACTCTAGGGTTGTGGTGCTCATCTCCGTTTCAAAGCCGAAGAGCCAGCGCTGTCCGAAGACGTTTCCGTGGTCATGTGGCCGGCATGACTAAACACCAAGGCGCACAGAACGCTGTTACCTTCCCACCGAAGTGGTACCTATTTATCTACTTGCAATTTCTTGCTTTCGAACTGCTAGGTTGGCAGGAGCTGGAACTAGAGACGGGAGCTCACTATATTGTACTGTACATCATATTAATATTGATGGAACCTGCCCTGAGCCTGCTTGTGGGGAGGGTGGGATACAAGTCCGGTAAAATAAAAAATAACACCCCCCCTGTACATTGGGCCTAGGAAGCCCTTTCAGAGCACAGCCCCAAAGCCAAAAGTAGCTCTTCGTGCCAGAGACGCAGAAGGAGGGGAGATAGGTGGAGGACGTTCCTCTTCCTTTTCAGACCATGGAAGGTCCAGAGCGCCACCGTGCCGCACAAGTGTCGCGCTTGGACCTCCCTCCGTCCGCCCCCGGTTGGGAACCACCTGAGTCCGGAGAAGGGTCGCGCTTTGGGGCGCTGACAGAGTCGGGAGGAAGAGGAGGAGAGCAGCGGGAGGGGGGCGCAGCGCGGAAGCCTGCCTGCGCAAAGACGCCGGGGCTGGGGGCTGGAGGAGGGAAGCGGCAGGCCACCGGCTTACGGGCGCACGGGCTCCCGCCCTCCGTCTCCGGCCTCCCCGCCATGCCTGCGCAAAGACGCCGGGGCTGGGGGCTGGAGGAGGGAAGCGGCAGGCCACCGGCTTACGGGCGCACGGGCTCCCGCCCTCCGTCTCCGGCCTCCCCGCCA
>NW_015163727.1:12727-21601 GCF_001447785.1 Gekko japonicus | reverse complement strand
TGCTGCAGTGCGGCTGCGAGGCGACGCGGAGACGGGCCCCGCCCCTGCCCCCCGCCGCCCCCGCCGGGTCCGAGGCCGCCTCCGCCGCCTGGGAGGGGGGCGGCTGCGGGGACGACGTCGACTTCGGCGACGAGAAGTCCCGCCAGTTCATGGACGCCAGGCGCAAGCGGGGCAAGAGCGACATCCGCACGCTCGTCGACCTGCACAACAACGAGGCCGGACGCCTGGTAAGGGCCGCCTCCCCAACTGGCCGCTGGCCTCGGCCCGCGTGGTCGGCATAGCGGAGAGCGGCCCCTGCAGCCTGCTGGGGATGGGTTACGCCTCGCAGAACCCCCTCGCCTTCCTTACACGTGGGGAGAGGGCACGTTTCCCTGCCTGCTGCTGCGCTAATATTTTCTCTGCAGAAAGTTTCTATATGGAGGCATGTTCACAATGTAAATCCCATACCTACCCCCCCCCCCCAGCACATTTCCCCCACTTGCATTTTGCCAGAGGTCTACCACCAGGTCTCCCGCCTGGGCACACCAGGCCTCCTTCCTTATGCATGAAGCCATGTGACCTCCTCCCATAGCTCACATGTGCATGGCCGACTTAGAGGTGCATCACGTTCACAAAACAGACAATCCTGTCCCTTGCTGTTCTCCTCACAACCCGATATTGCTGTCTTGTGCGTGCAGGCCACAACCTGCATCAAACAAAACCGCAATGTAGGGAGCTTCTGGAGCTCATGACCAATGTTCCCTCTAAGGTATGGAGTCTTGTGAGCAAAAATTCTACTTTGCGAGCTACTAGCTTTAAAGGTGTGAGCGAGCAATTTGGCTGCTGCATCAATTAGTTGGCTCTGGAGCTGTCCCTGCCTGAGCTAAGACAAAAATGTGTGAGCCAGAGGCTAAAAAACGGTGAGCTAGCTCACACTCACTCAGCTTAGAGGGAACACTGCTCATGACCCTTGTTGCTCTTCCTGCCCTCTTATGTGCTGATGCTGGGCAAGTGCGTGCGGAATGGGCAGAGGCTGAATCAAGGGCTTCACAGCCATCCCGGTGTATGTAGAAACCCATCAAGGTCTATCAAAGTCAGTATTTCTACTCTGACAGGCAGCCGCTCTTCAGGGTCTTCGGCAGAAGTCTCTCACATCTGGAACCTTTGAAGAGAAGAGGCCAGGGAAGGGATGGAGCCTGGGACTTTCTGCATGCAAAGTGAATGCCATTCCCCTGAACCAAAGCTCCCATACAGGACAACCCTGTCGGGTGGTGGTGGTCAAGCAAGAGCAAGGGGTCACTGCCAAGTATCCCTGCTTTGCTGGGCCTGGCCTCCATGTTATGGCTAGCATATATATATATTGGTGCGTAGTGGAATAATTTGGGCAGATATATAGGGAAATGAAAGGATACATTTTAGGCCAGAACATCCAAACCCAGATTCACTATGAAATTCTACATATCCACTTGCCAACTGATTTCCAAGAGCCTCCCTCCCGATTTCTCATCCTTGCTTAGTTATGTGGCTTCTCATTTCTGT
The DNA here is from genome assembly GCF_001447785.1 of Gekko japonicus. Lineage (NCBI taxonomy): Eukaryota > Metazoa > Chordata > Lepidosauria > Squamata > Gekkonidae > Gekko > Gekko japonicus. The sequence continues at coordinate 20,083 of NW_015163727.1, read as the reverse complement.
TTGGCTGTAATTCTCAAGGGCTCGAAAGTACTGGAGATCAATGTGGGATTTTATGTATCAGCTCCCTTATTTTTCCTTCCCTCCGGCTAGCTCACCTCTCTTTTCCCCTGGATGTCCCATAACCAGTTTCTTTGGAAGGCCTGGTTTCTCTTTCCACCTGCCTGTGTTGCTTGCCATCTGGATCGTGTACCGCCTACCTCTGCCTGTCTTTCCCACCCCCACAGTCACTCCTGGGGCTCATCCTGGATTACCACCAGAGCTTTACTGGCTGGCAGAAGGAGATTGCATGATCCCCACCACAGCCATCACTTCTATTTAATAAACTGACAATAGTGCGGATAAGTAAACACGACCAGAGGGGATGGTCAGACAGTGAATGAACAGATAGACACAACAGACAAATCTATGCACTTTTATGCATTGTTTAATTCATGTGGTATAATAGCTAAAGTGTCAGCAAAGAGTCAGGAAGGGTTTCAAATTTGCCCTAGTGCAAGCATACCTAGTAGACTATGAGGCAAATGACTATCTCAGCCTGCTATTTGCAGTCTGGGTGAAATAGTTCTGTTTTAAGCATTTCTGATACCATTGATATGAAGGACTTCAAACAATATACTCAGAAGGATTTTTGGCAACACATCAGTGGCAGGTTCAGTTCAGGAGAGAGCAGGCTAATCAGAGCCCTTCCATTTTTGTATTCTTGGGTGGTGGTGGACATATTCTCTTGGTCCTTGTCTAGTCATATTTCCTCAACAACATGTCACCAAATCCCAAGGCTTCGAAACGATGCCTCATTTATGAGTTGTAGTAATAGATGGAGAAAGGGAATCACGTCACATTTTGGATCAGAATTCTGTTGGCCTTCTCCATTTGAGGCCCAGAATAAGCATTCTATCACCTACTCTCAGCTGTAGTTCAGAGTAATGAGTTGTAGTGAGAGCTAGTTTTGCTTTGGCTAATTTCACTATTATGCAGTATTGTTGGCATTATGAATTGCTTTCTCCAGTGGTGGTTCCTTTTTTCCCTTTCCAGGCCGTGAGGAATCACATGCGGACAGAGTGCAAGTGCCATGGGCTCTCAGGTTCCTGTGCCCTACGCACCTGTTGGAAGAAGATGCCCCCTTTCCGGGAGGTGGGCGAACGCCTACTTGAACGTTTCAACGGGGCTTTCAAAGTGATGGGAGGCAACGATGGCAAAACACTCATTCCCGTGGGCCGGAACATCAAGCCCCCAGATAGGCAGGACCTCATCTACTCTGCTGACTCACCTGACTTCTGCATTGCCAATCGCAAGACAGGCTCACTGGGCACACGTGGGCGAGTGTGCAACAGCACTGCCATGGACGTGAGCGGCTGTGACTTGCTGTGCTGTGGGCGTGGTCACCGCGATGAAACACTACTCCTGGAGGAGAATTGCCTTTGCCGTTTTCATTGGTGCTGTGTGGTGCAGTGCCGAAAATGCACAGTCCGCAAAGAACTCAGTTTGTGCATTTGAATGGGTTCAAAAAGGACATCGGACAGGAATGTCACGGAGTGGGGTGATGCGGAATGGACCCGCAGAATCCTGAGACTGGGAGCATAACCAAGCTGTCCTGGTTCCAAGGACATGATGTTGTCCTGGCCCGGGGTTACAGAACAGCCTGCTGGAAAACCCAGGGACAGTTCAGGTCTATCGTGGCTCCTCAGAACGTACGAAGAAGTCCTCGGGGTCCAAGCAGAGTCCGCTGCATACAGCACTTGATTACAGACCACCTCTGTGGCAGGTCCTTCATATTCCATGCCAAGCGGTGGCTCCAGATGGGTGTGGACACATTCCTGTGTGGACACATGCTGTTGGAGGCAAAGATCTCCGGTATCACCTTTCTCCCATTATTGGCTCCAACTGCTTGGTCCCATGTGCCTTTGTGACCATGAGTCATGCACAGATTCCCTGGAGGGATGTGTTATGCCTCACTTATTAGTGGATCTTTCCTGTGTCTGAGAGAACAGCAGAGGTTCCTTGACTGCTCACTCCCTTGGCTTCGTTGCTTCCCATCAGCTAGGGCTGGGGTTGCAGTTTCTTTCTACCTTAATAAAGCTATTTAAACACGTGTCCCTCTTTATCCAGTAATACGTAAAAGGGAGTGCTTCACAAGTGCACTTCATATAGTCTAATAACTTGATTGCTCAGTTCAACCATTCTGTTGTTTAAATAACCAAGATGCTTAATGGATGGTACAAAGATAGATTTTCCTTAGCATTAATTTGTCCCACTAAATGATTCTAAAATATTGAAAGGTGATTGTAACCTGTGTTAATGATTGGGAGAATGGGAATAAAAGAAAGGTTTTGTGGAGGTAGACATGTCAGGGCTGAATGATGAATGGTGATGTGATTAGTGTCAGGAATTCCTGGGCAGGGCAGGGTTTGGATCTGTGTGGCATGCATGCATACTCAATATGCTCATATTCTAGCTTTACAACTTCCCTTTTTCTTACACCTGCAACACTGTGTTTGTGTTTGAGGTTTACTTGGAGTTCTTCTTTGGTCTAGCACAGAGGAAAGGCAGCACATGCCTGAGTGCGTATTTGCTAGGGGACACTTTCCCTTCTCAGACGAAGATCACTATGATGCCTGTGTACAAGGGAGTACGGGAATCTAAAAGATAGGGTGGAGGACTTAGTGATGACACTCTCTTCGTCGAATCGTGCTGCCTGCTAGGATTTTGCAGAGGATTTCCCTTCACATAGAATGAATGGGTGTCAGGAATGAACACAGGACAGCTTGTAGTTCTAAATAAGGCTGGCTGCAGGAACACTACGGGTGTGTGTGTGTTAAGGGGCATAACTGGCAACAGCTGGTTGGGGTGGAAATCCAAGTCTATACATCCTGTCAGGACTGTGTGCTGGTTGACCAGGCCACTCACTTGGGGCAGGTCACTTCAGAGCTAATGTACAAGGTGGATAATGTATCCCCACTGACTGTGAAGATACAGGTGGACAAGGAAAGCACCCAGAAGTAGATGATGTGACCAAGCAGTCCTGTCCCACCTTTTGCTACAGACAAATTAGGCAATTGCCTTTTCCTAGGGCTACAATTAGCAGTGGGTTATCCTTGATTCCCCCCCCCCCATTTCTCTTTCACTAATCACTTCTCCCAAATCAGAGCCTTGGAGGTTGCTTCCCCCCCGCCCCCCCCGCCCCCGCCAGCTTCTTTCATTTGGATTAAAAATCAGCTTGTGCGGATCTTATTTTCAAGGGAGATTTGAAGAAACTTTTCCCCACAAGAGGGCGCCAGGAACCCGATTACAGGATGTGGGTGAGAGAGGAACAATGAGGGAGCTGCATCACTGCATTGTCCAGGTGTGCGTCCCGGGATCCTTCCTAATGTAGCAGGGAAAGGCAGACTGACGCTTACCTTCCAGTACAGACTAAGGCAATGCATAATCTGGTAGCTGGTTTTTATAGCCCTGTGCTTCCATCTTAAGGATACGGTTTGCTCTGGTCTGATTTGCTACACAGATTAAGGGATCTAGGCTGAGCAATAGCTTTCTGAATCAGAAAATCTGACAGGAAGTCCAAGATTCAGTCCCCTTTCTCATTACTAGAATCTAGTAAAGATGGTAAGACCTTGTGCTGTTTTTGATGTGATGCAGGAGTTTGGATGTTACATGCTAAGTTTATGATGAATTAGTCAATCACTTGCCGGCAGGAGGGAAATGTACAATGCTAAACACCTGCTGCTGTCCTCTCATGAACAAATGATGCTCTCTAGTACTGAGTCAGACCACTGGCCTACCTAGGCCTGTAGTGTCTTCTGTGACTAACAGCAGTCTTCATGAAGATTGATTCAGGTGGGCAGCCATGTTCCCTCTAAGATGTGGAGTCTTGTGAGCAAAAATTCTACCTTGTGAGCCACGGGCATCAAAGTTGTGAGCGAGCGATTTGCCTGCTGCATAAATCAGTTTGCTCTGGAGCCGTCCTTGCTGAGCTGAGACAAAAACATGTGAGCCAGAGGCTAAAAAACTGTGAGCTAGCTCACACCAACTCAGCTTAGAGGGAACACTGGTGGGCAGCCATGCTGGTCCGTAGAACAAAGTTTGAGTTCAGTGGCGCCTTTAATTCACCCTCTACTTATATATGAACTGTTATCTTCCATTTCAGTGTATCTGATTAAGTGTGTGTGCACAGGAAAGCTCATACCTTGAACAAACTTTGTTGGTCTTAAAGGTGCCACCGGACTCAAACCGCAGTTGCCATGGTCTTAGCTAGAGGTCTTTGACATCCCCTGCTACCTGATCCTTTCAACTGGAGATGCCGGGGATTGTGCTTGGGACCTTCTGCGTACTCTACCGTGGAGTCACAGCTGCTTCTCTACTACCACTCATTTCTAACATTGTCTCCACTCAAGCAAACTGTTTAGTTGTAATTGGCTTACTTGCCGTGAAGAGATCAGAGGTGTGGAAACTGTGGCCTGAGAGAGCTGTGTGCTTAAAGAAAGGCTTTGAAGACCTTTGATTCTGAATGCCTTAGGCCCCGTTCACACGCTGAATTTGCCACGGGAGAGCCACGAATGCTGGGTGGATTTTCAGGGCGCGATCACACCGCAACATCTGGCAAGTGTAGTGCACCCGTGGCCAACCCATGGAGTGCCGCCAAAGCAGCACGGTTAAAAAGTATCTCAACAAATGTACTAGCAAATGGTTTGCCATGGGCTGCTGACAGAATCGTTCTGTGTGATCACGCTGTGCACAACTTTCCCCTGGCTGTACTCCTTGACGCTCACGTGCTGGCGGACGAAACCGTGGTGTGCCACCGTCGCGTCTGATTGTATTCTGGCGAGTCTAATTGCGCTGGCTCAAAGAGCCACACCTCCCCCCCCCCGCGTTATCTGGCCCCGGTGACCGGGGGCCTTAGTCCTTTAAGTAACCTATACCATGTTTCTCAACACCACATGAGTTTTAAGTCTTAATGAAAATAGAGAAGGCACTTCACTTATGTATACCATTTTTCAATTTTTTTTTTAAAAAAAGATATCCCCAAGTGGACCGAGCTGGTGTCCCTGTGGGCACGGAGGGATTTCTGCCCATGCAGCTCCACCTTCCCACTGCAGTCTCATAGGTCCCCAGACCCCTGCTCTTGGGGAAGAGAGGACCCCTGGAACAGGATTTTGGGTGCATTTTGAAGGGAAAAACCAGGAAAGCCACACTGCATGGTTGGAGATCCTTGTTCTTGTGGACCCGACCCATTTGACTGGGAGGATGTGTTTCTGTGAGACACAATCTCACATGAGTATTTGCTTGCTTGTTTGCACATGAATATGAGTGTATGTGTACACGCAGAAGTCTGTCTGTCCTCAGTTCTTTCCTTACCCTGTGCCACTTGTAGGGAATTGCCCAGGGTAGCACGATGTGGACGGGAACATCTGATTCTCTCAAAGTGGAGCCATGTGTCGGCTTCACCACAACAGAGACAGATAATGAGAGGTTTCTCCCAGCATGGTGGGAGCAGCAGCAGGGGTTCCTCTGGGCCTTGCTGCCCCAGGCGTTACTAGAGGGGTCACTGCAGGTCACGCTGGAGCTTCTCTGCCATCATCCTCACCCAGCTTGGACTGTGGGTTTCAAATCATTCCTGAGGATAAGACTCACAGAAAGACCCTGGGGCATATGTTTTCTGCACACATGGTACACATGCTCTAAGACTCTCCTCGTTCTTACCGTGTCTATGGCTGTGATTCCAGCAGTTCAATCATGTCAGAGACCAAAAGCCATTCCAGTCATTGGGTATGTTATCCATATCTCACAAAAAATGGTTAATCTTAATTGAAAAATGGGTCATACATGGCAATTCTACCCATTGAATGAAGAGTGATATGCTAGCCAGGATCGACCCTCTTTTACTGCTGACATCTGATGAGATTGGGCTAGCTTGGCCTGTGCAGGTCACATTACGAAGTTGGTATTTATTGATGGATGGCGTGAGGATTTTACATGCAGTGTTCAATGAGGATTTTCAGCTTTCCAGATTTGGATGCCATTTTCTCCTTGCGACTACATCATGCAGGTAGAAGCAGCTTCAACCTTCCCTCACCCCTCCTAATAACAACTCATGGACCTGTTACTGGATCCATTGTGAGAATAATGTCACATAGCTGCATGCAAGCTTTGCAGTGGAGCCAATAGCAGCTCCATGGGGCCGTCTGACTAAGTGAAAATAGCAGGGGGGAATGAAGCCTCTCTACCCGTAATGAGGAACAAAAGGCAGGGGTGAATCTGGGAGTTATAAAACAACTGTTAAACATTAGATGCAAAGTCCTCATGTAGTCTACCAACAAACACAAGGACTTTGTAGTGTGTGAATCGTGCCGTATAGACTATTATGTCACTCCCGTTTTTCATATGTATGCTGGCAGGGAAGGCAGATAAAGGAAAGATCTAGCTACCAGTGAGTCTGGACAAATTCCTGGGCAATGAATGTTTGGAATTGGTGATATTTTTTGTTGTTGTTGTTGTTCAGTCGCACAGTCGAGTCCGACTCTTTGCGACTAAACAGCATCACTACAGCAACACAAGACATTTAGGAATACTGTTCATTTACATTACATATGGAGCTTTGAATAAATTGTTCAAGGTAAGCCCACCAGAAAATTGACCTCCTTTATCCACTTGACCAAGGTAGGCTTGTGGAATTATTACTTAGCATTTATAAAGTGCTTTTTTATGCTCACAGACCATACGTTATTTATTTAAGAGATGTATAAACTGCCTCTCTACTGTAGTGCTTGATGACACTCTTCAAGAGCAGTAAAAATCTGTCACAAATACAAATGTGATACTTCATAAAAATATTAAAGCCATCAAAATGACTAACCCCCAGCCAATTCCCAGATAGCAGCAGTACTATAAAAACATTTAAAGCCGCTGAAGTACAGACAGCCACACAGAAAGCCTGGCATAAAGCCTGCACCAGCAACAGAGGGAAAACTAAAGCTCTTAATAACTGAAATTGGTGCCTGATGCAGGGAAAGGATAACAACATCCTGAAGACAGGGTCCAGCCACCCAAAGGCCCTATACCCTTTGTGGTAACCAGCTTCACCCCAAGGGTCACCACTTGCCACCCTCCAGGTGGTGGCTGTAGATCTCCCACTAAGACAACGGAGCTCCACATGACCGAGATCAGTTCACCTGGAGAAAACATCCACTTTGGAAGGTTCTTATGTGGCAATGCATCCCACTGAAGTCCCTCCACTAGGGTTGCCAAGTCCCCCCGGGGGGCGGATTTCCCCCCGCTTTGGAGGCCCGATTTCCGCCCCTGCGGAATCGGGCCCCGGGGGAAACCCCACCCCCGCGTGCACGTCACCCGGATGTGACGTCATGA
>NW_015163727.1:5516-12682 GCF_001447785.1 Gekko japonicus | reverse complement strand
CTCAGGACGCCGGGCAGGAGCCCCCCGCCACCAGGTAAAAAACATTTGGCAACCCTACCCTCCACTCCCCAAATGTTTTTATGGTATTATGCCCTTATAGGCACTGCCCGTAAGCAGGGATAGGGTGATTAACAAATAATAACGATATATAGGTCTCTTTTTGTAGCAGGAACTCCTTTGCATATTAGGCCACACACCCCTAATGTAGCCAATCCTCCAAGAGCTTACAGAGCTCTTCTTACAGGGGCTACTGTAAGCTCTTAGAGGATTGGCTACATTAGGGGTGTGTCACCTAATATGCAAATGAGTACCTGCTACAAAAAGAGCCCAATACCCAAACCATCCTCAGGCTCCACCCCCAAACTCTCCAGGTATTTCCCAACCTGGGGCTGGAAACCCTATGCCCCCTAGAAGGCAGATGGGCGCGAAAAAAGGCCTGAGACGAAGAATGCAGTGTCCAGGCAGGAGGACCAGGGCTCTAGTCGGGGGGGAGCTCTCAGGTATGGAGCTCCGGAAGAGAACCTCTAGGGGGCGGGGCGGTCACGTGGTGAAGCCCCGCCCCCTTCTTCACCCCGCCCTCTGCTTCGATCCTCATTCCGTTCGGGAATGAGGACGAAGCAGGAGGGTAAGTAGCCGGGCCTTCTGACACACTTCCGGTGATGTCAGGGGGTGTGGCCTTCTGTCACTTCCGGTGATGTCAGGGGGCGTGGCATATGCAAATAAGTTATGCTAATGAGTTATGCTAATGAGCTCCGGCAGCTCTTTTTCTACAACAAGACCCCTGAGGAGGACTATGTGTGGGCAGGCAGCCTTTGTTGTATAAGCCTCATAATAATCCAGCAAGATAGGTCAGTATTACTATTCCCGTGTTGCAGAAATGGAACTGAGTCTGGGGGAAAGTGGCTTGCTTAAGGCTTTCTAGTGCATTTATTGCCGAGGTTAAGATACAGATCAGAAGCTTCTTGATTCGTATCTCATTCTCTTCTTGACCACTCCATGACACTATGAGTGAAGAATGCTTCTCCTTACATTCCCCCCTTAGTATCGACCTCTTTACAAACCAAAGCATGGTACGCTTGTAGGGATACCAGCCTTCAGGCGGGGCCTGAACGTCTCCTGGAATTACAACTGATCTCCAGATTACGGAGATCAGTTGCTCAGGAAAAAATGGCAGGCAGCTTTGGAAGTTGTATTCTATGGCAGGGGCCTCCCGTGTGGTGCCTGTGGGTGTCATGCCAGCAATGGCACCTTTCCTGGCATTCACCAGGTGTTTTGGCATCACATCCCCATTTAGCTCCCTTCTTCTGACCCCAAATTTTGTTAAGTGAAGGGACTGACATGAGCGTGGAGGGGAAAAGAGGGAGGTTGGCTGTGGAATGACTGTGAAGTCAAAGACTTCTAGCAAACGGCAGCAGGAAGGGAATATCTTTGCTTGGAAATGATTAAGTCATTAAGGCTTGGAAGCAGATCAAAGCAGCTCCCCTCATATTTCACTGGATATTGATGCTGTGTTCAGAATCTCCACAAACATCTGCACTGCTCAAAGCGGCTGTTGTGGTCACCCACTGGCAGGGAGGGTTGTGGGCCTGACCAGGTGGGCCTTAGGTGGGAGCAGTATCTAGAAAAGAGGCTAATAGCCTGGTTCTGGGGCCTGCGTGGGAAGGCCTTAAGGATTACCACAGTAATGTACAGGAAGGTTGTGTGGGTGGGGAGGAAAAATAATAATGATAACTTGAAGAATTACATTTTTTTAGTGAATACTCCTTGAATTGTAACATTTTTAGGTTACTGATATGAAAGAGGGAACAAAAGAGGGGTTTTAGTAATTCATGACTGTGCCAGTTCTTTTGTTTAAATAATTTAAAATATTTGTGAAGGTAAATCTTAATTTTTAAACATCAGTTTTCCAATGTCACAAGGTCAGTTTGAACACTTCATAAGTGTTAAATACTGTATGTGTGGCGTGGGGGGGGGGGAAAGCCAAATTAAAAGTGTGACCCACATTTTGCAAACATCTTATGTTGACTAGGAAGGCCTTTGTCACCAAGAGAGGCTCTCTACAGAAAATTAGGGGCTGCATGAACCCAGAGAAAGCCTGAAGTCATATCTTGTGGTCTGTGTAACATTTGAGCTGAGAGAATGGCCTACGGGTGACTCATGTACGAGTTCCATACCTGGAGTTGAGCAATTGTGAGTCTTGCCAGTGCTGGAGCTTAAAAAAAAAAAAGGGGGGGGGGGGAGAATCAAAATTCAATTAAACTTCTACATATGGATTTTGCAGTTGGCATTTGGCTACAAAAGCGAAAATACAAATATAAAAAGAAGTTTCCGTTTCATATTTTAAAATGCACTTGTTAGATTTTAGTCATAGACTAAATGCTGCTGTAAATTAGCTACTGACATTATATCAAATATTTAAATCAAATGCACCCCCTGCAGATACAACCTCTTGGTGGAATCATGTTATTCCTCATCAAGAGAGGATTATTGTCTCAGGGCCATACAAACTGTGGGAGTGTCCAGTCCATGGGCCCAACGGCCTCCTCCTCCCCCCCACCCCGTGGCTGTTTCAGCACTTGAAAAGGTGTATGGGGGGTGGGTGGGACGACAAGAGTGCTTCAACCTACTGCACTGTGGGCCTAATCAGGCTCTGATCCCCACAGAATTTTCAATCAATCAATCAATCAATCAAATTTATTGCGACAGGAGCCAGTAAAACAGTACAATTCTGATATAAAAGGGATTGCAGGATTTTTAAATCTCTTTAAAATGACAGTCATGTCCGTGGGTGAAACTCATTGACCCTGGTCATGTCTAGTTTGTCCTTCCAGGGAGAAGTTTAGGAAAACGGAGTAAGAATGAAGAGTGCTGTGAGTTATGAGGGAAGATAAATTTGGGACTCAGGTAAACATTGTCTTCTCCTGGGGAGAAGAACGGTGAGATACCTACAGAGGCCTACTCAGTTAACTCAGTACGCACACTCAGCACACACACACACACAATTGAGAGACCCTAACCCACCATCCCCCCTGAACTCATCAGTCAGCTAGCCAGGGAACATCTTGGAACTCTGAGCTAAGCGCCTCCCATGTAAGTCCAGCCTAAGGTCTTGCCCCAGAGCCAAACATTTCCTACAGGCTAGTCTAAGAGTGACTGAAGAGGTCACAGTCTCCAGCCTGCCTTGTTCCTGAGGAGAAAAAGAATGCACTGCAGTTGAGACAGTAACGTTTATTTCAGCTGCCTTCAGCTTGGCGCTTAAAGGGGAGTTGCTTTAATGGAATGAACTCAGAACCATTCTGTTAATACCACTGTACAGTGTTCCCTCTAAGCTGAGTTAGTGTGAGCTAGCTCACAGTTTTTTAGCCTCTGGCTCACAGATTTTTGTCTTAGCTCAGGAAGGAGGGCTTCAGAGCAAACTAATTCATGCAGCAGCCAAATTGCTCGCTCAGACCTTTAATGCCAGGAGCTCACCAAGTAGAATTTTTGATCACAGGACTCTACAGCTTAGAGGGAGCCTTGCCACTGTATAAAGTTTATTACCCATCTCCTGCAACTCATTTCCTTTTATGCAAGGAGCTCACACCCAAACTACACATCAGGGGAGGAATCTGTAACTGAGTCTCCTGACATTTTCTTTAACATAGAAAAGCAGCCACTGGGTTGGGTGAGTGTCTATGATTGGACGGGGCTACGGAGTTAAGGAGGGAATTTTTTCCTGCCTTAGGCATTTCCCCTGGAATGGCTATTAGCCATGATAGGGAGAAAAAAGACAGGAATCCATATTTGCCCCCCCCCAAAGCTAATAGCACCTCTGGGGAAAGAAGGGTAACTTTTTCAGAGAAACCGACTGGAGGGGGGGATCAGGTGAAAAATGAAAGGTGACTTTGAGGTGAGAAGTGGCTCTGGCTCACCTTGGCAACCACCTAAACATATCTCTGAATATTCAAGGGAGGTCTAACTTTCTAGATGCACCAATAAGCATCCTCCTCCACAAAAATTCTAATTACATTTATTTAAATAGAAATGTACTTCAGTGTAATTAACTGATTAATACAAAAACTAATCTAATGAATTAGATACATTTATATATTGCACAACCTCAATAAAAGTACCTTTTGAGGATTCTGAGGGGAGAATTTATATAAAGATTATATAATAACAAAATTCACCATTCACTTTCCAAGGAAAGGTCATATTTAACGTTTTCTTTGTCACTAAACTGGGGAAGGGACTATTCAATAATCCTGTTATAATCATACACTTATAGTCAAACCCTTCCAAAACAAATAAGTTAAAGACCTGCCAGGGCAGTGGAAGACTCAGACCATTCAGGTTTTAGCTGACTTTTGGTGGCTTCAGTTAACTCTTTTATTATGAGGAAAACCTGAAAGGCAAAGAATCTGTCATTTGAATATAAAGTAGAACAGGAAGCCGTATGATATCTTTTAAAACAAAATTTGATACAGGGAGAAGGGCATTGTCATATCCAGTTGTGCCCTTGAAGAACTTCAAATCTTTGAGCTCAACTACACTGATTAATTGAGAACATTTTATCTGTAATTAACACTTAAGATGATAAACCAGCTGATAAAAGCTTGTAGCTCTACACAAAATGTCATTTACAGATTAAAAATTGCCTCCAATTTAGTTGTATATTGCATTCATTGTACACTTAGCATTCCACTGGGTTGCCTATGTGTGTGTCTACTTAAAAATAGATATTTCCATTTTTAATTCACACCTTGTTAACATGTTTTACCCTCAAGTATCCCTCAAATAATGTGTATTAATGCCTAGCATTTGTATACCTGCAAATAGGGCTGCCAACACACCTGAAGAAAAATGTCCCTTTAACAAGGGTATAATGTATGGAAATGGGAAGCTTTTCATAGCATGGAGGACAATCACCTGGTCCTATGAGGACATCATTTTTGCCAGGCAACTGGCAACCCTACATATGACACAACAGTTTCTCGGAAGTACGCTGAAACTATGAACATGTGGTGTGCATGTGCGTACCTTTTCAGATTTGCTGCTTAAGGGAAGCATCTCAGTTATTTAACCTTAACGTCAAATTGACTTTAGATGTTTGAGGTTGGAGAGTCTTGCTTTTAATGAGTGGTTCTTCACTCTTCAATGCTATGTTCCTACATTCTTGATAGTACTGTTCTGTGATCTCAGATTCATGAGAATAACAACAGATTCTGGAATAGTTCCTCTGAATCATTGCCAACAATATCAGAATTTTTTTTATTTGGACTTTTAAAGTGTATCTGGCAGCTGATCATCGAGTTGCTCTTAGAAACCTGCAGAGAAGGCAATGCCACAGTAAGTCACCCCACAACAAACAGGGTTTATTTTCCTGAGGGTCCCAGTTAGAAAGATTAAACTTCTTTCTGAAGCCTCTTGCAGGCTTTTAGCCCTGGATGCCTGTCCTTAGAAGTAGGGTTGATGGGACAGTTTTTAAAAGACCCACTAGGTAGGATTGCGGGCTTGTGGTTATTCTCCAGAACGAAGGCAACCTTGGCAGAGTAATGCCTCTGTGAGTGTGAAGGGTAGAGCTATACGGTTATAGCACAATCATATTGTCAGGTAATGACAGCTTCCATCTCAGCTTTAGCAAAATGTGCATCCTTGCCTGGGTGGAAAACCATAGAGCCAGCTACTGTCATGGTGCACTACATTTAAACACCCAGCACAGCCCATTTATACAATGGTAGTGATTATAGGGAGGAAAAGGATGATTTAGACACCTGTAAACAGCTGAATCTCATTACAGTTCCAGCTGATTCTGGATGGACCCCAAGATTTCATGTCCAAGCGACTGTGTGTTCCATTCTGACACCTCTTTCCTCCCTTCATGGAGTTGGGGTCTCTAGACTTCCAGTGAAGCAATCCAATTTCCAAACTAAAGTCAAGGTCCTCTTTCTAGTACACTATCATCCAACCATTTTCCTTAAGGGACTGCATTCTGGCCAACTCATCACTGTGTGTCATATCCCATGACCACCCAGAGGCCAGATCCCAAAGGCTGGATGCAGAGGAGAAGGCAGAGTCACTCGACTTCCTGCATCCCAGCAAGAAACCTTCTGCAGGCCCCAGTACCAGTGGAGGTCAGGAGAAACCTACGTGGAAGAGGACATAGAACAGCCTGATTGGGCAGAGGAGTCTGGGAGTCAGGGGAGCCCCGATCAGCCCCACCTTGGACTAATCACCCTGTTCAGGATGTGGCCCTCCCTGCAATTACCCTAACATCCTAAGAGCAGAGATAGAAAACCCCTCAGGAGCGAACAGGGCTGTACAGCAGCAGCAACTTCCAACAGTAGCTCTTTTTCTTCTCTCGAAGCCTTTAGTTACCTGGCTGGACAGCTCCTCTTTCCTCAGTAGCTCCCAACTCTTCTTTTCCTTGCTGCTAATGCTGGGAATTTGAGCCACCTGGCCTGAACGGTCATAAGAATATCATGCTGTCATAAGAATATGATGCTGCAGCACCTAGTAATGACATCTGTGGACAGGCCATAACATCACAGATATGACTTTAATTGTACTGGCCCTAAAAAAACTACCCTGCTTGCTAGGCAATTTCCTTGCTCACTTCAAACTAGGGGATTTGGTCTTGAGGGCCTGAAATTACATGGGTTCTGGTCAACTGAAGGGAACTCTTTATCCCCACCCCCATCTTTCCGCTGGAATGGTCTGAGATAATCAGAGGGGGCTATGTTGAGGGTCTTATTAAATGAAAGGCCTGTTAAATGATAGGCTGGTAACCAGTGCCGGACATTCAGGGTCGGGGTGGGTGGGGAAAACTAAAGGGACAATGTTGTTTCGTGCACTTTTGACATCCTGGGGGCCACTGCAATTGAGTGGTCATGTGATTTTTGTTTGTTTGTTTTGAGCACCCATGGTGGCTGTCACAGTTCTGGTGCCATAGCCTCCTCAGGGTGGCCCAGTACATCTACACAGGGCTATTTTTGGCAGGAACACACAGGAATGGAGTTCCGGCTGGCTCCCAAGTTGGCCACGCCCAGCAGGAACTCAGTAGCATAATAGGCCACACCCAACAGCAGAAACTCATTAGGATTGGCTACATTAGGGGTGTGTGGCCTAGCACGCAAAGGGGTTCCTGCTACAAAAAAGGCCCTGGGTTTTGACAACAAACAAGGTAA
>NW_015163727.1:0-5079 GCF_001447785.1 Gekko japonicus | reverse complement strand
GGGGGTTTTTTGGGGGGGGGGTTGTTTTTGTTTTTAAAAATGCTGATTTGGATTGACTTAGGGCTGATACTTTGGTTTTATGATCTGTTGGTTTTATTGTTTTCTTTTGCTTATTCTTATTTGTTGTTTTACTATTGCTTCTAATTAGGGGGTTACATTGTTATGTCGATTTTATTTGGCAAACTGTTGGGGAGCGCTGTAGCGAAATAGGGTAAAATAATCTCAAAGTAAATGAATGCAATAAATACCATCTGGTATAAAATGCTTTTCAATGAAATCATTAACCACTTGAGCCACCGCAGCTCTCATACATGGGATATATTCTCCTTGCCATCAGCCATAGACACGAGGACATCTAGTTGGCCGGCATCTTTTGAACATTCAGACCCAGCTTTGGGACAGCTTTTAACACAAAAATGCAGGACTAAGTAGCTATGATTGTCCTGGACTGTTTTGAAAGCACTTGATTCCATTTTGGGAGACCTTATTGCTGGCAGAGCTTCACTAGACCTATTTTGAGTATTCTTTGTTTGTTACCTAGAAAGCTGCATCCAACTTTTCCAGGCCTTTCTATACCAAATGCTTAACAGATGCTCCTTCAACTTTAAGCATCCTGAATGCACTAAGGCAGCAGTTCTCACCCTTTAGCAACCCAAGGACCACCATTTTGATTGTTTTTACAGCCCTCCCTTCTTTCCTACATATGTGTGACTGTAAGTCCCTTTTCAGAGTGTGTGTGACAAGCCAGTAAGTCCCTTTTCAGAGTGTGTGTGACAACAAGCCGCACTTGGAGGCTTTTGTCCTCTTCTGTCCTCAGAACCGTACAGGGAGACTGTTATCAGCTACAATTGAAGCTTAAGAAAAATGTACTTAGTAAGGCCAGTTCTCAGGTGATAATATAGGGCTACAGATCCACCTGAACTTCTAGTATTCAGTTGAAAACCACCATTGACTATTATTGTCTATGGATGCAGCATGGTATTTCCATATCTCTATCCTGAAATCCTTTGCTTCCAGGGGTAGACTGTATTTTAATATACAGGGAAATTTCCTAGTGGGCCCTTGCACTGAGGGGCCACATTGCCAGGAGCAGCCATAGCCAAGCCCCACAAGTCGCCAACAGCTCAGAGGCCATTTGGCTCAGGCCATTCAGCAGCAGTCACACATGAACATACCTGAACCTGCCTTATACTGAAATAGAGCATCAGTCCATCAAGGTCAGCATTGTGTACTGAGACTGGTAGTGGCTCTCCAGGTTCTCAGGTCTTTCACATCACATACTGCCTGGTCCTTTTAACTGGGGATGCCGGGGATTGAAAATGGGACTTTCTGCATGCAAAGCAGAGGCTCTTCAACTGAGCCACAGCCCCTCTTCCATGATGACTGGTGTCAGCCTCCTCCTGCACTGTCATCAGATTGCGGAGGAAAGTTGTGGGTGAGCTAATGTTTATTGTTGATGGCGCTTAGCTGAGTGGCATTCCCCTTCTTGGCCCCGGCTTCCTCGCTCTCCCCGCAGCTATGGGGGGGCAAGTGTCAGCAAGCTGCCAAATTTCTTTTATTTTGATTTTTCCCTGTATGCGCTTGTTTGCTTTCATTTTCATATGTAGACCTGTTGATGCGCTTAATTGCTTAGCTACTGGAACGTGTATATCTCTCAAGGCCACAGGTGGTTGTTGCTGGATAGTTGCTTGGGTGATCTCACGGAGGGTCGTGGAAAGAAGATATGTTATGCTGCCTAGAAGCGTTTGCTCCCAGGCCCGATGGCGCACGGGGGAAGTCCCGCAATTGGGCCTCAGCTGTTTGAATGTACTATAACCTGTCATGCTCGTTGCTTTCCCCCACATTCCTAACAGTGATCCTGTACATGCACCTATAGCTTCAAATAAAGTAAAACCTTTCTGCAAGAGTGTACTTCATTTGAAGCTATAGGTACATGTACAGGATCACTGTGCGCCGCTGGAAGGGGAGGCGGTTGACACCCGTCCCCTTTCTTCTCAGACCCGGACGTCTCCCCTTCCCTGTCTGCGCTGGCTTGCTCAAGCTCCCCGCAAGCCAGCCGGCGGAGGGACCCTGCCCGCCTTCGCATTCCTGCCTGCAATGGGCCTTCCTCCTAGTACCTTGAATAAAGAGCTTTGTTGGTCTTCAAGGTGCCACTGGACTCAAACTTTGTTCCTCTCATGCAGTTCAAGACAGGCTGTGAGTAACAACTTAGTGGTAGTCCTGGCCAGTCAATTAAGACACTGCATTGGCTTGGCCTGAATTTTTAACCTGTGAACTGGTAGCCTAGATGAGTTTACCCAGTCTGCCATTTCCCCCACAAGTCCAAAGGCTAGGCTAGATATGCAGAAACATGTCGCATGCAGAAGGCGGCCAGTAATTCCTGGCACCTCTGCTTAAAGGACTGATGGTAGCAAGACAAGACTTCAGGGTGGAATGACGTGCTCTCTCTGCAAACAAGTGTTCCCAAGCTTGTGTTCTGAAATGTGAGAGCAGATAAATGCAAGATATTCCATGGGTGAGACGGCTGCTCACCCTCCTTACCAATTTCCCTATGTAAATCCTCCCTCGCATTGTCATTATGAGGCATCATGGAGTTGGAAATCCCATGCTTCTAACCAGGGGTCATTTCATAGAAAAAGAGGTGCAGGAGCTCATTAGCATAACCTATTAGCATATGCCACACCCCCTGACATCACCTGAAGTGTGTCAGAAGGCAACACCTACCACTCAGGCAATTGTTTTGGATTGCTAGCTATGGGGGGGGGGAATGTGCAGATCTGCCCTCACAGAGGAGGGAGAGCTTGTACCTGAAGGCGGGCCGGGGGTGGCGGCTCTGCAACTTACCTGGCTGCTTCTTGCTCCTCGTGGCCCAACTGAGGGCTGCTGGGAGCAGGGGGCGGGGCTTGTTGCATGTGCCCGCCCCCTGGGCTCCTTACTGCTAGAGCTCCGCTCCTGTGCGCTCCCGCAGGAAATGACCCCTGCTTCTAATGCATAGCTCTGCCTTGAAACGTTGCAGAGCCACTGCTAGTAAGTACTAGGCCAAGGGTGGCCTCTTTCACACATATTGTGCGGCTCCCGATAGGGTGCCTGGGGAAGCGAAATATCATTAGCAAACAAATATCATTGGACAAATAAATATCATTATCAATATCTGCTTTCACCACTTTTGATATTATTGTTGTCAGTCTCATTTAATGTTAATAAAAAGCAAATTTGCATATTTCCCAGTAGGAATGTGTCATATCTGTCCATGTCTTGCGGCTCTCAAACATCTGACGTTTATTCTATGTGGCCCTTACGTTAAGCAAGTTTGGCCACCCTTCTACTAGGCTATCTGAACAAACAGTTCAACAGTAGGGGCAGGCCCGTAGCAACAGGGGGGGGGCATCTCGGGGCTAGGCCCCCCTGACTTTCCATCCAGCCCAAGGCATCACGGCCTTCTCCCCTGGATTAATTTGAGTAGCCAGTGCCCCCTAAGAAATTTAAATGCCCCCCAACTTTAAAAATCCTGGCTACGGGCCTGGTAGGGGGCAACCTCTATGGAAAGGGCCAGTATGCTGCCGCCACTATTGTCACTATTAACTGAAAATTTCTTCTTGATATTAAACGTAAATGTATCATAATGGGATATCCCAGGCACAAATCCGTACTGAGCCAAGTGGAATAATTAGACATGAACTTTCTGTACTGCAGCCCAGTTTGCCTTTTGCTTTTCATTTCTGTATGCAAGAGCCTTTCAGTCTTGGATCATGTTCAGGTTGTGGTTAACGAAAACTCAGTGCTACTGTCTCGGCAGGACTGTTCCATTTTGTATTTATATGTTCAACTTGTCATTGCAAAAATTTTATCTTCATGGGCTTAGCTTGATCAAGTGTATCAAAATTACTTTTTTATTCTTTTGATTTCTTTCGATTTCTTTGAGTGTTAATTCAGTTTACTAAAATTCACCCAGTTGCTCATAGTTTTGTATTGCACTATTTATTTATTTATTTTATTAATTATTCTATTTCTACCCCGCCCTCCCCGCGAACGGGCTCAGGGTGGCTCACAAAAAGGGCACCATGTGCCAATATAAAACAGTAAAACACATAAAACTATGCAGGCTCCTCACTCCTGAAACTGGGCAACTCGGATGGACAGCCACAAACAGCTGTTGAGACAGCTTGGCAGACATCTCAGAGCCCTCTTTGGAATGGGAGCTGAGTTCTGGTTAACAGTTTGAGCTGTGTGTTGGCTGGTCTTTGGTTCAAACCTTTGCTTCACTTGTGAACTCACTAGGTGGCCTTAGACATGCCACTATAGTCTTGGTCCCAGTCTGTAATATGGCTGCATGTGACCTCCCTTACAAGGTTGTTGTAAGCATTATTGCAATGATGTATGCAAAGCATGATGAGTTCTCCAAAAGCTATCTTAATGCCAAGAATTATAATAAGAAAAATAATAGTGCATTCTCTCCTCTTGATGGAAAACCACTAGGGTATGATTGTTGATCCATTTATGTGTAAACCCATTGAACAGCAGAGCCATCTAGGCACTGCATGAGTTTGGCATGGGGACATATATGCTCTGAATGCACATCTGTCTACTTTCCAATCCTTCATATGGATTCAACCCATGAGGTCTCAGAACTGAGCAATGCCACTTCAGAACGCTTTAAATTCTCAGGCAAAGCCACAAGTATCAAAAACTGTTTATTAGGAAACAGAAGACTACAGACACACCAAGGAACATACAGAAAGGGATGTATTCTATTTGGGCTATTAACTAATTAAAAAATAGTTAATGAGTCATATGAATTTTAATGAACTAATCAATTACACAGCTATAATTATGATGGCATCTACATACCCTTACTAAACATGACCATTAGTTTAACTGATAAGCAGCAGGATCACTAAGGAAGCTAAAGCTGTCCTCCTGACTTGAATAGCTCAGGCTAGCTTGATCGCATCAGATCTCAGAAGCTCAGCAGGGTTGGCCCTGGATGGGAGAACTCCAAGGAAGACCAGGGTCGTGACCTGGAGCCAGGCAATAGCAAACCACCTCCCAGTGTCTCTTGCCTTGAAAGCCCTATGAGGT
>NW_015163726.1:117394-117586 GCF_001447785.1 Gekko japonicus | reverse complement strand
CACAGTTCCTATTGGTAAGTGCTTTCTTCGTGTATGCACAGGGAAGGCTATTTTACTTTTGGGGGGATTTAAATATCCCCCGTATACTTTTTTCAACTTTTCAGATTTTTCTGCACATGTGGGGATTGCCCAAAATGTGTAGGAAAATCTCTTTGCCCTCTAGGTGCCCCAGACGTGCGAATTTAGATATCC
>NW_015163726.1:49102-117055 GCF_001447785.1 Gekko japonicus | reverse complement strand
GGTATAAATGTAATAAATAAATAAATAACATTCTGCTCGCTTGCCACGTGCCTCTTAGAACCAGGTGGGCCATGGCCAATAAATGTATCTGCACATAGCTCCGTGCCGTACAGAGGGTCTATGGCTCAGTGCATGACACCTCCCACAAAGTGTGAGAACGGCCTCGGGGTGCTTGTGTCCGAGGGGACAGGGCGGGGCTACATGAGCCGTGAACACACCCGAAGCTGCCTTGCACGGCACCACACCTCCCCAAGAGCTCTGCTCACAGGGAGCCAGTTTTCTCCACAGGCACACGTGTCAGTCGGTTTCACTCCACTGGGCCTCTCGTCTTGGGTTGCAGCATTGCACACACACACACCCCACCGTGCAGCCTGTACCCTGCTGTGGCTCAGTACTGAGTGGGAGATGGAGGACTGGGTCAGCCCCCAATGCAGGGGTCACTTACTTTCTTGGGACTCGTGGGACTGGCTGGGTGACTCCATGGAAGGACCTGAAACAAAAGGCACACACAACAGCTGTGTGATTCAGGGGAGGGGAGCAGAGAGGAACCGAGCCCCTGACATGGCTTTCTCCTGAGTCAGACCCTGCATTTCTCCAGGTCTGTCTTCTCGGACCGAGGGCAGGATTTCAGGGAGGGAGAGAAGGGTCTTTCCCATCACCTGTTCCGGCTAATTGGAGATGCATGCCGGGGACTGAACCAGGGACCAGCTGCATGCCAAGCAGGAGCTCCACCACCAAGCCACAGCCCCACTCCTCTGCCCAGGTCAGCTTTGGGATGTTCTGCATGGTTTGAACCTGGGTTAGCCTAAAGAACGCATCTCGAGGCACCGAAAAGACTAAGCAATTGGTCAGAGCAAAGTCTTTTGTGAGCTGGGAGCCACCTGGCAGCTCTGGAGTGGTCTACTCTCGAAAAAGGCAGCAGCCCTCTTCGCGGGGAAGGGCCGTGGCTCAGCGGCAGAGCACCCGCTTGGTCCCAAGCTCCATCCCTGGCATCTCCACTCACGAGGACCAGGTAGCAGGTCTGCTCGAGACCCCGGGAGCCGCTGGCCTTGAGGGGCTTGGGGGCCTGATTCCGCCTGCACAAGGCCGCTTCTGAGGCTCCTGTGACGTTCCCCAGCTGGGGTGCTTTGGGGGGTTTCCAGGAGGAGAAGTCCAGGGATGGAGGCCTCTCGGGTTGGACCCAGACGGTGACGACGTCAGCACGGGCCGTGACCCGTGAGCTCACCTGCAGGGCCGAAGGGGGGGGGCTGGCCCATCGCTTCTTCCTTGAGAGTGCAGCAGCACCTTTAAGACCAACCAAGTTTAATTCTGGGCAACAAACTTTCGTGTGCACACCCCCTTCCTGCCTCTGCGTGCAGAAGCGTATGGCCCAGAATTAAATTTGGCAGGTCTTAAAGGTGCTGCTGGATGCAAACTCTGTTCTTTTCCTGCGGAGTTTGCTAGCTGTCTGAGATCTCAAGCACTTTTCGACTGTAAATGACTTCTGCCGATAATCAGCCTTTGATCGTTAAATCCTGGAGACCTCTACTGCGGAGGGCCTTTGGGAAGTGTGCAGGCCACGCAATGTTCCCTCTAAGCTGTGGAGTCTTGTGAGCAAAAATTCTACTCTGTGAGCTACTGGCATTAAAGTTGTGAGCGAGTGATTTGGCTACTGCATAAATCAGTGTGCTCTGGGGCCATCTTTCCTGAGCTAAGACAAAAATCTGTGAGCTGGAGACTAAAAAACTGTGAGCTAGCTCACACTAACTCAGCTAAGAGGGAACACTGCAGGCCAGGTCCTCTAATCGGATGCAGGAGGGAGTCTCTCGTCACAAGGCGATGGGCGAGCCCGGGACGCTGGCCCACTTGGACCCCGGAGGCCCCTCTGGCCGTGGCAGCCCTGTGGGGCCTCATCTGGCCTCGGAGATGGTCTCTCTCTCTCACACACACACACCCCGAAGCAGCGACAGGGCTGATCCGCCACTGGGCCAGCCGAGGCCCGAGAGGGACTGTTTGCCGCTCAGGCCAGCTGGGCTCAAGGCACCGGTGCCGCCCGTGGGTGGGAAGCGGAGGTCTGCAGAGGCCACACGGGCACCGGCCGGGTGGGGGTGGGGGTCCCAGAGGGGCAGGCCACCACAGCCTTCCCTCCCTGCCAGGGCGAGGGCTTCCCGGGGGGCAGGGACTGCAGCTCTGGGGCAGAGAGGCCTACCGCTCTGTGATTCTCCCGGCAGCGGCTCCAAGCTGAAGGAACCCAGGCTGGAGGCGTCGCTGTTGAGCAGAGCCCCGTTCACGTCGTCCGTGTGGGACCGGTCCGCCCCTGCGAAGCTCACCGGGGGTGTCCCTGTCCGGGAAAGAGGGAAGGAGGGATGGAGGGAGGGAGGCTGGCTGGTGGTCCCAGCGGCACAGCCTGCCGTGGAGTCAAAGAGCGGGAAGGGGCCAGACAGGCCATCTCGCCCAACCCTCGGCTCAGCCGCCCCAGAGCATCCCTGGCAAGGGTTCGCCCAGCCACTGCTTGAAGACGGCCAGTAACAGGGGAAGAAAGAGGGAGAGGGGGGGGGGAAGAGAAAGAGAAGGAGGGAGAGAGAAAGAAATAAAGGGAGGGAGGGGGGAGAGAGAGAGAAAAAGAAAGAGAGGGAGAGGGGGGAGAGAAAGAGAAGAAGAGAGAAAGAGAGAGAAAGAAATAAAGGGAGGGGGGAGAGAGACAGAAAGAAAGAGGGAGGGGGAGAGAAAGAGAAGAAAAGAGAATGAGAGAGAGAGAGAGAGAGAAGAGACTCAGGGTGTGGTGGAGGGGGGGTGCCCTCGGGGGGGGGCTGCAGGGAAGGGGGCTGGCTACGTGAGCCGCATCAGGCCTACCTGTCGTCACCTGCTCCGAAGGGGTGGCCATCTCACCTGCGGGTATTAAGGCCGAGATGTCAGGTGATGCCTACCAAGGGGCTGAGCCCCCTCTTCTGCCCCTACACCTTGGCCCCACAAGCTCCGTTTCCTCTCCTCTGGCTGGTAGGGATCCTCCAGGGTCTCATGCTACCTGGCTGGCGTGTGTGTGTGTGTGTGCGTGTCACGGGGTGGTCCTCAACAAATGCCCAGATTCCCAGAGGGGATTCTGTGGACTTGTGTGCCCCCCCCCCCGGGGCCTGGCTCCCACCTGATGCCTTGGCGTGCGACAGCAAAAAGCAGCATGTGGCTCCCGGGGAGACTGCAGTGGACAGTGGGGGGGGGTCAGTCAGAGAGGGGCTTCCCCACCCAGAGGGCAGGGGTCCTGGTGCTCCTTCACCCTGACTGGCCGCTGGCCTTGAAAGCGGGCTGGGTCCATCGGGGCAAGTGGCTGGATGTGCGTCTCCAGGGTACGCAGCCCAGTCTTGAACTGGCTGATTGGGTGCACTAAGCCCACGGCTGCCCTGGCTTTCCCACTTGCAGCCGGAACGCGACTGCTCAGCCTTGGGGCAGGTAGACAGGCAGCATCTCTGCCCATGGGCAGCATCTCTGCACATGGGCAGAGGGCCAAAAAAAACCCTCCTGCTCCCAAGCGGGACACTTACTTTCCCCGGAGGCCTCGGGTTTGCTGGGCTCTGCATTCGTCAGGGGCTCTGGAAGAGACAAAGGCCGGTGGGAGGGGGCCGGCAGGACGGCCTGCGGGGGGCTGTGGGTGGGGACGACCACCCACCCACCCACCTTCCCCCCCCGGGGCTGGTCCAGACGCTCGAGCCCACCGCACACAAAGGTCCTCTGGGCATACCTGCCGTCTGGCTACTCGCTGGGGACGTGGGATCCGGGGAGGTCAGGGGCTCTGCAGAGATGGAAAGGGGGGGGGTTATGCACATGGCAAGGTGGACCCCGGGGGACTCTTGGGTGGCAGGAGGCCCCCAGCTTCATCATCGTGTCCCCCCCCTTTGGGGAGCCACCACTCCCAACCACCGGGCACCCTGTCCCTCCCCCCCTTCCTCCTCCTCCCTCAGGGGCCGCCCACCTCTCACCTTCGGCCGCCACAATAGCCAGTAGCAGAACCACACCCACAGCCAGTGCCAGGAACCTGCGGGAAGAGAGAGGAAGAAGAGACTGGATTCATACCCGAAAGAGTCTCAGAGCGGCTCACAATCTCCTTCCCCTCCCCCTCCCCACAACAGACACCCCCTGTGAGGTAGGTGGGGGCTGAGAGAGCTCTCTCGAGGACTGCTCGTGAGAGAACAGAGCTCTGAGAGAGCTTGTGACTGACCCTGGGTTACACCAGCAGCTGCACGTGGAGGAGTGGGGAATCAACGCCAGTTCTCCCAGATTAGAGTCCAAACAGGCACAGGCTGGGTCCCCGGCAGATGGGGTAGATGGGGTGGAGTCTGGGGAGGGCAGGGGTTTTGGGAGAGGCCTCAGCGGGACATCCTGTCCCACAGCCCCCCCCCTCCAACCGAAGCAGCCATTTTCTCTGGGGGAACTGGTCACTGTGGCCTGGGGGTCAGCCTAGTCCCCGGAGCTCTCCTACCCTCACCTGGGGGTCGCCAGCCCCATGCGTTACCCAAGGCTGTGTCGTCACCTGGAGGTGTTGGGTCTCAGCTAGGCAGGGACTCGCTTCCTCCCCCCCTTCCAGACCTGTGTGTGGAGAAGCCACTCTGTGCATGCTCAGAAGCACTGCAGACGCACGAGGAATGGGCGCTGGCACGGGGCAGAGGGCCACGGTCATTCCAAGCGACTGGCTCGCTGATTATTCTGGGGGGACAACTCCAAAGGATACCGGCCGCCCCCTTTAATTCACAGGGGGCCCAATCCCCTGAGCCGGTGTGGGCGAGAGCTCATCGGAGGTGGCCCTGCCCTGCGGCTGACTCTCCGTATGACCCGTCTCTGGCCGGAGATGGAGAAAAACGTGGCGGGGCAGGGGTGAACCAAAAGAGCTGTCCTCCCTTGCCACCCACCCACCCACCCCCAGTTTGCCTCTCCCTGTGCCGCCTCATGGGGTGCTGGGGGGGGGGGGATTCCCATCCTCGCTTGCCCACTCCCTTACTCGGCACCTTGCTTGCATTCAGGCTGTGCCTCTTGCTGGCTCGGGGCAGAGCTCGCAGCGCCCTCCTTGGAGCACGCCCAGTGGGCTGCCTCCAGAGCCAGCATGAAGGAAAGCCACAAGGGGGAGGGGGCATCGGGGTGGGGGGCAGTGTTCCCCCTAAGCTGAGTTGATGTGAGCTAGCTCACCGTTTTTTAGCCTCCGGTTCACACTTTTGTCTCCGCTCGGGAAGGATGGGGCTCCAGAGCAAACTAATGCATGCAGCAGCCAAATCACTCGCTCTCAACGTTAATGCCAGTAGTTCGTAAAGTGGAATTTTTGCTCACAAGACTCCACAGCTTAGAGGGAGCATTGGTGGGGGGCCGTCCGGTCCAGACCTTTCACTACAGGGGCCTTCTCAGCACGCCACTGACCACCTCTTTGCCAAGACCACCTCTCCAGTCAAGTTGCCCGGCAGGCAGAGGCAACTTCAGCCACGCAAGCAAGCCCATTTTACAGATGGAAAGCGGAGGCAGGGAGGGAGACAGGGAGAGGACGGCATGCCCTGTGCCTCCTATGGAGCCCTGTGCCTAGCCAAGAGGACAGCTCCCACCCAGCTGCCACCCGCTACCAGCCCCTTTGTTATCCCTGGCAAGGCAGGTCTCCAAGGCGGGCACCTACCTGTGCTGTGCCCGCATGTTCCCAGGCAGCTGCAGGGGTCAAGCAAACCAAAGGACCGACCGGCTGGAGCACTCAACCCCAGGGGTGGACACAGCAGGGCGCTGCGGGCTGGGGACAGAAGACCCCCTTATATGCACCTTCTCCCTCCCCCCCCCACACCCACACACACAGGGAGGAGTCGGCATCCGAGGGGCCAGCCGATTCCCAGATGCAGATGCAGCTGACGGGCGGGGCAGGAGCCAGGGAGACACCTGAGCTGCCTCCCTGTGTGGAGCAGAGGCCGAGGAGGCTGGCCCCCACCGCACCTGCAGCCCAGCCGGGGCCCTTCCCAGCAGAGCAGAGGAGAGCATTGGGGCGGGGGTTGGCGCGGGTGGCACACCTGGCCCTCTCCCGTGAATGCAGGGCCCCTGGGGACGCCAGCTCTGGCAGAGGGAGGGCACCCCCACCTCTTGACCTGGGGATGCTCAGCCGCTCCCCGTGGCAGCCCTCCGTGGGTCTGTCCACCCGATACCGCAAGTAGCACTGAGGCACCTCCGCTCCTGAAACGGGCAGCTTGACGAGGACATTTTGACTGGGGCGCCTTTCCTCACCTCTGTCGACAATCCATTGTGGCAAACTGCTCTGCCCAGCTCTGGTCTTCTTCTCCCTTCTGGACCCGGCCCTCTTTGAGGAGTCAGGTGGCTGTTTTTTAGACAGGACCTTTGATTATCACTTCGATCAGCGGCAATGAGCAGGCGATGCTCCTCGCCTCCAGGCCCCGAAAAGCTCCAAGCCGCCCATTTCTGCAGACCAAGCCTGCATTTGATATTCTGCATATGATGACAGACAGGGCAGTTTTTCCTTCCTGGTCAGCTGGCAACATCATACAGGAAAGATTTCCCATAAGCTCTCCCTGTCTAACGCCTTATGTCACTGCCACAGGAAGTGGCGGCGGCCACAAACATGGATGGCTTCAAGAGGGAATTCGATAAGCATATGGAGCAGAGGTCCATCAGTGGCTATGAGCCACAAGGTGTAGATAGGAACTCACAGGCTGGGGCAGGGGATGCTCTGTATTCTTGGTGCCTGGGGGGGGGGGGTGGAACAGTGGGAGGGCTTCTAGTGTCCTGGCCCCACTGGTGGACCTCCTGAGGACACCTGGTATTTTTGGCCACTGTGTGACAGAGTGTTGGACTGGATGGGCCACTGGCCTGATCCGACATTGACTTCTCTTATGTTCTTATATGGAGCAGAGGTCCATCAGTGGCTATGAGCCACAAGGTGTAGATAGGAACTCACAGGCTGGGGCAGGGGATGCTCTGTATTCTTGGTGCCTGGGGGGGGGGGGTGGAACAGTGGGAGGGCTTCTAGTGTCCTGGCCCCACTGGTGGACCTCCTGAGGACACCTGGTATTTTTGGCCACTGTGTGACAGAGTGTTGGACTGGATGGGCCACTGGCCTGATCCAACATGGGCTTCTCTTATGTTCTTATGTCTGAGGCCCAGCCCCCCCCCAGCCTACCACTGAATGCTAACTTTTGGGGAGGGCTGTTGCAAAAGGTGGGGGGCAGGGAGAGTCAGAAAACACCCCCACCCCCAGGAACCAGGTACCTTTTAAGCCCTGACTCAGACAGACAACACAAGGAATTCCTTCACCCCACCCGGAATCAATCAGCCAGCCCATCCATCCATCCCATGAACCAGGAATGAGCCAGGCTCTCTCTGGGCGTGCAGAGCGCGTGTGTGTCCGTGTGTGCTTGGATCCTGTCCTGGGCCGCCTGCCCCCCCCACCTCTGCTGCCCCCTCCCCAAAGCACAAGGGCTCCTTTGTGACTGGGGAGCAGCTCAATGGGCTTTTGTTCCTGGCGGGGGATGAAAGGCTCCGGCGGGCTGACTCAGGGCCGCCGGTGGGGCTGGGTTGGGTTGCCAAATCTGCCTGTCTCTAGGGGTTGCTCCTGCAGCCGTAGCCGCCCCTGGAACATCACCTGGCCTCCTCCGGTCTCCGGTCTCCGCTGCTGCAGTGGCCTTGCTCCCCGGGGCCGGGACTCCTGGCATCCTTATTGCCACAGCATTTCCCTCCCACCTCTTTGCCCAGACAGGGCCAACAGCCCCCACCCCAGGCACAAGTTTTCTCCCCCCCCCACAAGGCTGGCCAAGCTCAGGTCTTCTGATTGCCCTGATCTGACCACCTTCTACTTATCAAGGGGAGCACCCCAATCTCTAATGCACAGGACCCCCACAAAAGAAAAACTGGGGGCCAGAGGACGGGAGTATGCCTGTCCCACTCGCCACAGGGCCTGTCCCAAGTCCCGTGGACTTGCTGGGCCAGCAGGAGGTAACTGCCTTTGGAGTCTCCAGTGTTCCCTTTCTAAGCTGAGTTGGTGTGAGCCACCTCAGTTTTTTAGTCTCCAGCTCTCACATTTTTGTCTCGGCTCAGGGAGGGACGGCTCCCAAGCAAACTAATTTATGCAGCAGCCAAATCGCTCGGAACTTGAATGCAGTAGAATTTTTGCTCACAGGATTCCACATGTTGGGATTCTTAATTCAAGGTCGATGGTTGTATTGCAAACACAAGAGCCACACTTAGTAAAAAAATATATATTTACTATAAAAACAAAATAGAACATGGGTATGGTACTTTGGATAAAAGAAATAAAATAAAAGGTTACATACTTGCAGTTACTCTCAGTAATATATGCTAACAGCTACATCTTTCTATCTCTCTTGTCTTCTAGAAGAGAACTACCTCTTTTGTTCACACAAAGGGCCATAAACCTTGTGAATACATGAATGCTAGATCAAAGCATTTCCACAAACAAGTTGTCAGTTGACCAATACGAAGGTTACAGGTCCCTTCATTAGGATAAACAACTCCCACAAACTTTCCAGCCGTTTAATACATTATGTAACGTAACATCCTGTTTGCTAACAAACAACATTTACCTCTGTAATGGCTGAAGTGTAGGCAACCTGCAATTCCAACACCACAGCTTAGAGGGAGCGTTGGTGCCCGGGTTGTCTCCCCAGGCCTGGGAAGGGGAGCAGCCGAGCCAGCGCAAAGGGGCTCGTGGGGCGGGGGGAAGAGGAGTCACTGGGCCACGCTGGAGCAGGCCTGAAGCACGCTGAGCCACAGGTGGGCTAGGCAGGTTTGCTTAGGGATGCAGACCCTGCCGTCGACCTTGGGACACACAGACCCTGCGATATGAAGAACATCTGTAAGGTTTGTATTGCTTTTTAAAATTGATAAGATGACAACAATTTGTCCAACATTCTCAATTATACAATATTGTAAAAAAAAGTCCAACATTCTCGATGAGTTTTGTTGTTGTTGTTCAGTCGCACAGTCAAGTCCGACTCTTCGCGACCCCATGGACCAGATCACGCCAGGCCCTCCTGTCTTCCGCCGTCCTCTGAAGTTGGCTCAATTTTATGTTCATTGCATCTATGACACTGTCTAACCATCTCATCCTTTGCCGTCCCCGTCTTCTTTTACCTTCAATCTTTCCCAGCATCAGGGTCTTCTCCAGTGAGTGCTCCCTTCTCACTTGGTGGCCCAAGTATTTGAGCTTCAGTTTCATTATCTGGCCTTCCAGGGAACAGTCAGGGCTGATTTCTTTTAGGATTGACTGATTTGATCTCCTGGCAGTCCAAGGGACTCTCAAGAGTCTTCTCCAGCAACATAGTTCAAAAGAATCTATTCTTCGGCGCTCAGCCTTCCTTACAGTCCAACTCTCGCAGCCATACATGACTACTGGGAATACCATTGCTTTGACCATGCAGACTTTTGTTGACAGGGTGATGTCTCTATTTTTTATCATGCTGTTGAGGTTCGCCATCGCTTTCCTCCCAAGGAGCAGGCGTCTTTTAACTTCATGGCTGCTGTCACAGTCTGCGGTGATCTGGGATCCCAGGAACGTGAAGTCTGTCACTCCTTCCACGACTTCCCCTTCTATTTGCCAAGGACTCTTTGCAGTCTTCCTCCGGAGCAACCCTATATGGTAAGGAAGGGTCAGCTTCTTAATCCAGCTCAGTATTGTGATTTCTTAATTTCCTTCATCGCCTCCTGGAATAAACCACGGTCGATGAAAATCCACATGAAGCTGAATGGGAAATAGTTATTTTATAATTATTTAATTTTTAGAAAAGTTACTTCTGGTTCCATATAAGTGTTTATATTGGGAGCAGGCAGGCCGGAGCGACACAGACCCACCCACCCCGCCCACAGGTACCCCTTTGCCCAGCTGGATCCCACCTTGGCCCATGGGGAGATTTCCCAGTGAGTGCAAAGGCCATGCGGCCTGTGGGGCCAGGCACACCCTGGAGGGATGGTCCAGCAGGAGGGGGGGAGGGAAAGGAGATTGCAAGCCCCTCTGACACTCCTTCGGGTAGTGAAGGGCAGGGTAGAAATCCAATCTCCTCCTCCTCCTCCTCTTCTTCTTTGGTGTAGTGGTTAAGAGCGCGGACTCTAATCTGGGAGAACCGGGTTTGATTCCCCACTCCTCCACATGTGGCTCCTGGTGTGAACTTGGGTCAGTCACAAGTTCTCTCAGAGCTGTTCACTCAGGAGCAGTTCTCTCTCAGAGCCTTCTCAGCCCCAACTACCTCACAGGGTGTCTGTTGTGGGGAGGGGAAGGGGAAGGAGTTTGTAAGCCACTCTGAGACTCCTTCGGGTAGTGAAGGGCGGGGTAGAAATCCAATCTCCTCCTCCTCCTCTTCTTCTTTGGTGTAGTGGTTAAGACCCATTTCAACAATCTGTTGAACAGATGATGGATACTAAAATGTCATATTGGTTGACTTGATGTTATATCCAAATAAAGTTGTTGTTTTTTAAAAAAGACCCAGTTTGGTGTAGTGGTGAACAATGTTCCCTCTAAGCTGAGTTAGTGTGAGCTAGCTCACTGTTATTTAGCCTCCAGCTCATATGTTTTTGCCTTAAGTCAGGAAGAATGGCTCCAGAGCAAACTAATTTATGCAGTAGCCAAATCTTTAATGCCAGGAGCTCACAAAGTAGAATTTTTGCTCACAAGACTCCACAGCTTAGAGGGAACATTGCTGGTGAAGTGCGCGGACTCTAATCTTGGAGAACCGGGTTTGATTCCCCACTCCTCCACCTGGACCTGGCTGGATGACCCTGGGTAAGCCATAGTTCTGGCGAGAGCTGTCCTTGAAAAAGAGCCATTTCTGTCAAGAGCTCTCTCAGCCCCACCTGTTGTAGGGAGGGGAAGGGAAAGGAGTTTGGAAACTGCTCTGAGACTCCCTTGGGTAGTGAAGGGCCATGGGGTATAAATCCAATCTCTTCTTCTCTCTCCTCCTCCTCCTCCATTGCCACATGAAGCCCTGGGTTCCAGTTTCCAACCTGGAGCGAGTTGGGGGGGGGGGCTCTGACCATTGGGGAGGGAGGGACTCACCTGGCCTGGAGGACAGCAGGTGTAGCCAGCCTGCCCGCCGCCCCTGATGGGCCGCCCTCCCCACGCATTCCTCCCCCCACCCGGCTGGCCCCGCAGAACAAGGGGCTCTTTGCTGCCACCCAGCTGAGCTCAATGGGCCTTTGTTTCCAGATGAAAGGGTCTCGGTGAGGAGGAGGAGGGCTGACTCAGGAGATTGCAGAGGCTGATTGGGCTGGGGGGGGCCTCTGGAGGAGTTGCTCAGGGTGGGTCAGTCTGCCCCCGCGTCACGCTGGCACCGCTGCCGGTCTCCCGGAACCCTGGGCCCAGGGCGGGCGCCACTCTGCTCAAATGCAAAGCCAACAGTCGGGGAGGCAGAAGAGGAGCGCGGGACCCTCTACACAGCCTTCCCGGGGGTGGGGGGCCTGCTTGCAGTGAACTGAACGCGAGAAGCCCGCCTTGCAAGGGGACGCTGCAGAGTCGCCCGGCTGCATTTGAACCCAGGGCTCTCAGCTCGGTGGAGTAGCTCCGAGCTCCATATGAGTGTTGATCTGGGGAAGGGCAAAACAAGCCAAGCTGGGCGCAGAGACTAAGAGTGAGGGGCCCTGACCTGGACGGCCCAGCAGGATCTTGGGAGTGAAGCAAGATAGGGACTCTGGGGCAAGGGATGCTCTGTCTTCTTGGTGCCTGGTGGGGAGCAACAGTGGGAGGGGCTTCTGGTGTCCTGGCCCCACTGCTGGACCTCCTGATGGCACCTGGTGTTTTTGGCCACTGCGTGACACAGAGTGTTGGACTGGAGGGGCCACTGACCTGATCCAACATGGGCTTCTCTTGTGTTCTTATATGGAGCAGAGGTCCATCAGTGGCTGTTAGCCACAAGGTATAGATAGGAACCCTCAGTCTGGGGCAAGGGATGCTCTGTCTTCTTGGTGCTGGGGGGGGCAACAGTGGGAGGGCTCCTAGTGTCCTGGCCCCACTGGTGGACCTCCTGATGGCACCTGGTGTTTCTGGCCACTGTGTGACACAGAGTGTTGGACTGGAGGGGCCACTGGCCTGATCCAGCACTGGCTTCTCTCTTATGTTCTTATAGGAACTCTCGATCTGGGGCAAGGGATGCGCTGTATTCTTGGTGCTTGGGGAGGGAGGATAAACAGTGGGAGGGCTTCTGGTCTCCTGGCCCCACTGCTGGGTGGACCTCCTGGTGGCCCCTGGTGTTTCTGGCCACTGTGTGAAACAGAGTGTTGGGCAGGATGGGCCATTGGCCTGATCCAACACGGGCTTCTCTTGTGTTCTCTTAAGCAGGGCCACCCTGGGTTGGTATTTGGACAGGAGGCCACCCAGGAGGGCCGGCAAGGCAAAACACCTCTGGATGCAGGGGCGGATTCACCATGAAGCAGACAAAGCGAGTGCTGAGGTCACCAGGGCCAAAGGGGGCACCACAAAGTTGGGGAAAGGGTGAAAAGAGCTTTATGTCGCCCAAGCTTGACTTAGTTTGTACAGTCTATTGTGTTACCCTATAAATAAATTTTTGTATGGCTGCAACCAAGGCTCTCTCTAAGCTGTGGAGTCTTGTGAGCAAAAATTCTACTTTGTGAGCTGCTGGCATTAAAGTGGTGAGCGAGCAATGTGGCTGCTGCATGAATTAGCTTGCTCTGGAGCCCCGTCCTTCCTGAGCCAAGACAGAAATCTGTGAGCCGGAGGCTAAAACACTGTGAGCTAGCTCACACTCACTCAGCTCAGAGGAAACACTGGCTGCAACCTGCGTTGTCGATCTGGTCAGACAGGTCAACCACTAAAATGGGCTGGGGGTCAGTGTGGAAAGGGAGGAGGGGGGCACCAAGAGGGGTCGGTGCTGTGGGCAGCCGTGAGCCTTCATCCGCCCCATCTGGGTGTCTCTGGCCTTGGAAACTCCACTGGGGCTGCCGTAGGTTGGCTGCAACTTGACAAGAGACCCTCCTCGGGGAGCCACGTCAAGCCCTCACAGGGCTGTGAGGCCCACGGCCAGTGTTCCCTCTAAGCTGAGCTGGTGTGAGCTAGCTCACAGTTCTTTAGCCTCCGGCTCACACATTTTTTGTCTTAGCTCAGGAAGGAGGGGGCTCCAGAGCAAACTAAGTGATGCAGTAGCCAAGTCGGCTTGCTCACCACTTTAACGCCAGCAGCTCTCAGAGTAGAATTTGTGCTCACAAGACTTAGAGGGAGCATTGGCGACGGCTAGGGGTAGAGCCAGCCTCCAGCCACTGTGACTCCTGATGCAAGCGGGGCACCAGCCTGGGTGGGGGGGAGAGAACGGTTGCCGAGGAGGCCAAAGTACAGGGGAGGGGCTGGCCATGTCCAGTGTTTGGAAGGATCGGGCCCTTTCCCTCCCAAGAGAGTGAAAAGGGTAACTCTGGCAGTGGACCTGAACCCAGGGCTTCTGGCCAGCCTGCACGGGTGAGGGTTGCCAACCTCCAGCTGGTGGCTGGAGATCTCTTGCTACTGCAACTGGTCTCCGGGTGAGAGAGATCAGTTCCCCTGGAGAAGATGGCCGCTTTGGAAGGCCGACTCCGTGGCCTTGTGCCCCATTGGTGTGGTGGGGGGGGGGGGGGGCTGGGCCAGGTGACACCTGGAGCCCCAGAGGCCGCCCTCGACAAGGGGGGCTCCCACCAGGGTTCCCTCCAAGCTGAGTTGGTGTGAGCTAGCTCACAGTTTTTTATCCTCCGGCTCACACATTTTTCTCTCAGCTCAGGAAGGAGGGGGCTCCAGAGCAAACTAATTGATGCAGCAGCCAAATCGATTGCTCACAACTTTAATGCCAGGAGCTCACAAAGTAGAATTTTTGCTCACAAGACTCCACTGCTTAGAGGGAACATTGGCTCCCACGTGCGGCAGGCGGAGGGCTTTGCCCCGTGGAGGGAGCCCGTCTCCCGCTCTCGACGGGCACCTCTCCCACCTGGGTTCTTTTCTTCTGTTTTCTTTTCTTCTGAAATAATTTGTTTTCGAATAGTTGTGCGATGCAGAAGTAGACGTATACACAGCAAGGTCTTCTAAAACACGTACTTTCTACAAATGCCTGTGCCAATGCTCCCCCTAAGCTGTGGAGTCTTGTGAGCAGAAATTTTACTCTGTCAGCTCTTTTCTTCTGTTTTCTTTTCTTCTGAAATAATTTGTTTTCGAATAGTTGCGCGATGCAGAAGTAGACGTATACACAGCAAGGTCTTCTAAAACACGTACTTTCTACAAATGCCTGTGCCAATGCTCCCCCTAAGCTGTGGAGTCTTGTGAGCAGAAATTTTACTCTGTCAGCTCTTTTCTTCTGTTTTCTTTTCTTCTGAAATAATTTGTTTTCGAATAGTTGCGCGATGCAGAAGTAGACGTATACACAGCAAGGTCTTCTAAAACACGTACTTTCTACAAATGCCTGTGCCAATGCTCCCCCTAAGCTGTGGAGTCTTGTGAGCAGAAATTTTACTCTGTCAGCTCCTGGCGATTAAAGTTGTGAGCGAGCGATTGGGCTGCTGCCTAAATTAGTTTGCTCTGGAGTCTTCTCCTGCCCCCACTGGGGGGGGGGGCACGGGCACACTCCAAGACCCGCCTGCTGCTGTACCAGCAACTCCTGCTCACCACGGCACAAGCCGCTGGGCCATGTCCCGGGATGCCTTTTCTCAGGAGGGGGTGGAGAGTGTCACCTGTCCCCCCCCACACACCTTTCCTCCCCGGAATCTTCCTTGTGCCTTGTCTGGTGGGCCTCTGCTCTCTTCTTGGGGGGCATCAGTGTAGGCCCTCCGTGCCTTCCCCTCACGGCCTGACTGTGCAATGTGGAGGGGGGCCATCGCCTCAGCAGGCCCCTCCCGCCCTCTGGACTCACCACTTGGATGCCTTTGGAGAGCCAGTCTGGTGTAATGGTTAAGAGCAGCAGACTCTAATCTGGGAGGACCGGGTTTGATTCCCCACTCCTCCACTTGCAGCTGCTGGATGACCTTGGGCAAGCCGTAGTTCTGGCACAGCTGTTCTCTCAAGAGCAGTTCTCTAGAGAGCTCTCTCAGCCCCGCCTACCTCACAGGGTGTCTGTTGTGGGGAGGGGAAGGGAAAGGAGTTTGTCAGCCGCTCTGAGACTCCTTCAGGTAGAGAAGGGCAGGGTATAAATCCAGTCTCTTCTTCTAAGGCAAAATGTGTGAGCAGGAGGCTAAAAAACTGTGAGCTGGCTCACACTAAGTCAGCTTAGACGGAACACTGGTGCGAACGGTAGTAAAAAGCGGGATCTGCGATGCCTGCAGGACGTCCGGCACTGACTCTCCGGAAGCCAGAGTTCCGTCTCTGCCTGCCGGCCGCTCCCCTTTCGGAGGGCGTTCTTTGGAAGACTCCAGCCCTCAAAAGCCAAGGGAACCAAGTTCGAGTCCGGCGGCACCTCTCAAGCCGGCAATGTTGTATTCACGACATGAGCGTCCCTGTGCCTGCCGCCCCCTCCCGTTGAGTGAAGAGTACTGAGACTGGCGCCCCGCAGAGTGGGGACTCCGTGGTTCCCGAAAACAGGAGACCCCATTGCGAGCCTGCGGGCTGCTTAGCTGTCCATTCCCGACCACCCCCGTGATAGGCTGTATGCAAGAGCTGCAACCCCTGTAGAATCCCTACTCGCGGGTGGGCGGGGTTTCGGACCGGGGCTCTAGACTGGCAGCGCAGCAGCGCTAGTTGGTCGCGCAACCTGGCGGCCGGCCACGCGGGCGGTTCCGCAAAAGGAGCCGCTGGTGCCACGGGGGTCCCCGCCCCGGGGCTGGGAGGGAGGCTTCGCGGCTCCGGCCTCGCCTCCGCGGGGGTCTCCCGGGCCCGCCCACCTGCTGCCTGCCGCTCGGGGAAGGGGCCGCGAAGGGGGCGGACGGGCAGGGCCTGAGCCGCCGCAGCCTCGCGGCCCGTCCGGCCTCTCTCCCGGGGCTCTGCTGCCCCCTGCCGGCCTGCGCCTCTCCCTGCGCCCGTCCCGAGCCGGCGCCTCCTGCCGCGAGGTCGAGGGTGGGGCGCCGCCACAGCACAGGGGGGAGAAGCGCCCCCCACCCCCTCGCGCGCATTTCGTGGGGTGCATCCAGGGGCTTTCCCCTTTCCCCGGCCCCGGCTCGACAAGTGCCCCAGCAGCAGGCGCCGCTGGGCCAGCGGGGAGCGATCCGGCGAGACCAGGGGTGGCTCCGGGGAGGCGGTAGTCAGTCTAGCCAGGGAGAGACACCCTCCCCCCTCCCGGGCCCAGCCCAGCCCAGCCCGAGGGGTCCCCGCCGGTGTGGGTGCCTCAGCAGCACAGGGTTGGGAACCGCCGGCTGGAGAGGCTGCAGCAGGGGGAGGCTGGGGAGGGCGGGGCTGGGCGCACCTCCCAACACCCCTGCCCTCAGCAAGAGGGAGGGAGGGAGGGAGGCTGGTTGTTTGGGTGCCTTCCTGCTGGAAGCCCTTCGGCCGGCCTCTTTCGGCAGGGACTCTCCAGAGCGGCAGGTAACACGTGAGCCAGTCTGGTCTCCTGGTGAAGTGGGCGGACTCTCGTCTGGGAGCACCGGGTTTGTCCTCCACTTGCACCTGGCTGGGTGACCTTGGGCAAGCCACAGTTCTCTCAGAGCTGTCCTTGGAAAAGAGCCATTTCTGTCAGAGCTCTCTCAGCCCCACCTCCCTCCCAGGGTGTCTGTGGTGGGGAGGGGAAGGGAAAGGAGGTTGTAAGCTCCTCTGAGACTCCCTTGGGTAGTGAAGGACGCATGATATAAATCCAATCTCCTCCTCCTCCTCCTCCTATTCTTCTTCTTTTGCCAGTTTGGTGTAGTGGTTAAGTGCGCAGACTCTAATCTGGGAGAACCGGATTTGATTCCCCACTCCTCATCCACATGCATCTGGCTGGATGACCTTGGGCAAGCCGCAGTTCTGATAAGAGCTGTCCTTGAAAAAGAGCCGTTTCTGCCAGAGCTGTCTCAGCCCCACCGACCCCACAGGATGTCTTTTGTGGGGAGGGGAAGGGAAAGGAGTTTGTCAGCCGCTCTGAGACTCCTTTGGGTAGTGAAGGGCCATGGGGTATAAATCCAATCTCTTCTTCTTCTTGTTCTCCCTCCGCCCCACCCAAGGGGGCAGTCAGTGTCAGTCCTAAAGGAAACTAACCCTGACTGTTCCCTGGGAGGCCAGATAATGAAGCTGAAGCTCAAATACTTTGGCCACCCAACGAGAAGGGAGGGAGCCCTCACCGGAGAAGACCCTGATGCTGGGAAAGATCGAAGGCCAAAGAAGAAGGGGGCGGCAAAGGAGGAGATGGTTGGACAGTGTTATCCATGCAAGGAACATGAAATTAAGCAAACTCTGGAGCATGATGGAGGACAGGAGGGCCTGGCGTGATGTGTGCCACCGAACAACCCCCCCCCCCCCCGGGCTGCAGTATGGAGCAGCATCAGCAGAAGGTTTCATCTTGGTCAGAAACCCCGATTCGAGGCTTTCCACCTGGCAGGGCCATATCCAGCCCAGATGTTGAGTCTTCACTGACATCCCCGAAAAAGCCATTTTCACTCTTGACTTCCTGAGCGCTTGAATGACAAGTAGGCAGGAGTCCCTCCTCCGCCTCCAGCTTTGGCCTATGAAGACTGCAGGGCAAGCCGCCGCCCCCCCCCCCCCCGCGTCCGAGATTTGGGAGGAGGGGGGCACTGGGATTCCCAGTTGAGGGAAGAGGCTGAAGGGGGCGCCCGTGGCTTTTTTTCCACCCAGAAGTGCTGCTGCAGGGTGAAGGAGGAGCTGGCCTTTGCACCCCAAAGAAAGGGCCCAGCTCAAGTGTCCCCTGTTGCAGCCTGTTCCCTGGTCCAGCTTTGGGCACCACATTTGAGGAAGGATGTTGACACACTCGAGCGTGTCCAGTAGAGGGCAACCAGGATGGCGAGAGGGTTGGAATCCAAGTCTTACGAGGGAAGGCTGAAAGGGTTGGGTCTGTTTGGCCTGGGAAAGAGAAGGCTTAGAGGGGACATGATCACAGTCTTCAGATATCTGAAGGGCTGTCATGTAGAAGATGGAGCAGATCTATTGTCTCTCGCTCCAGATTGCACGACTAGACCTAATAGGTGGGAATTACAAGGGAGTCGTTACCGGCTAAATATCAGCAGGAGAAACCTCCTAACTGTAAGGGTGGTTGAGCAGTGGAACAGTCTGCCTCGGGAGGTGGTGGAGGCTCCTTCGCTGGACGTTTTCAGGTGGAGGCTGGACGACCATCTTTCGGGTATCTTGTAGGGGTATTATCTTTCGGCTCTGCTCCTGCAGAGTGCAGGGGGTTGGACTAGATGACTTGCAAGGTCCCTTCCGACTCTAACATTCTGTGATTCTATGGTGCCACGTCCTGGCAGTGAAGCTGGGCCCGAGACCGCTCAGTCCTCAGGGATCCCGTTCATTTGTTTGGATGCCTGCAGCCCGACTGGCTCTCCCGGTCAAAATCCCAAGCAAATACAAACCAAGGACATGGTGTCTCTGTTCAAGAAGAAACAGCACTCCGATACATTTAAATTGGGTTTTTTAAAAACCACTCTCTGGCCGTCTTTCTCCGCCTTTTTGCCTCATTTGTGCCACCCAGTGGTTCTCGAGGGGTGCTCCAAGCTCACGCTCAAACATTCTCATTCAATGAGAGGTCACAAAGATAGAAACGCGCGAAGAGGGGAGCCGGAGGGAGGGCGAAGGCAGCGTCAAAACTGCCATCAGCAGTAACAGCGTTCCGTGCGCCTTGGTGTTTAGTCATGCCGGCCATGGAAACGTCTTCGGACAGCGCTGGCAATTCGGCTTTGAAACAGAGATGAGCACCGCAACCCTAGAGTCGGACTCGACTGGCTTTCGAGCAAGGGAACCTTTACCTTTTAGGACCTGAGAAGGAAGAAGGAAGCTCCCCTGGGGCAGCTAACGGCAACAATGGGACCCCCCCCCCCCATGGGACAAAAGCCTGGGGGAAGGAAAAGGCCAAACTCAATGGAGTGTCAGCTATGCTGCCATATGGTTTATGGGCCCGGGTTCGCTTTCATGACCTGTGTGCCAGTTGCTGCCTCATTCCTTTCTCTGCTCTTCTCCCCTCCTTATCGCTGACCTTTTAGCCTGCCTGTGTAGTGTCTTCCCATCAATTAACCGTGTGAGGCTCTAACTGCTCTGGTCCACGGGAGTCAGGCCGATTGGCCATGGGTGGGGGGGAGGCACATTTGAATACCCTATATCTCTATCTGCTTTCTGGATGGTAGTTATTCCTAACAGTGAACATGTTCCTGCAACCATAGTACTACCGTGTTTCCCCGAAAATAAGACACTGTCTTATATTTATTTTTTCTCAAGAAGACACACTAGGGCTTATACCACAAATGCATAGAAATTCTGCCAAGGCTTATTTTTGGGGTAGGTCTTATTTTCGGGGAAACAGGGTAGCAATAAAGTATAACCGTTCCAGAAGCGTGTACTCAATTGTTTGACTGTGGGTCCTGACACTGGGCAGGTGCCAGGTTGAATGGGTGAACGGATGCGGTGGTTCCAGGAATGAGGTGCCAGCCCCCTTTCTGGAAAGCACCCGTCCTCAGTCTGAAGGGGTGTGTGCATGCAGCAGGGACCTCGGGATGATTTTTTTTCGGTGGGGCAAGTCTCCCAAGGGCCATCGACATCCCTGCGCTTGCCAAACGACAGCTGAGGGGTGACATGATCGAGGTTCACAACATTCTGTGTGGGATAGAGCAGGTTGAGAAAGAAGCAGTTTTCTCCCTTTCTCACAATACGAGAACTCCTTGTGGGCACTCCATGAAATTGCTGAGCAGTCGGGTTAGAACGGATAAAAGGAAGTCCTTCTTCACCCAAAGAGTGATTAACACATGGAATTCACTGCCACAGGAGGTGGTGGCGCCTACAAGCATGGACGGCTTCAAAAGGGAATTAGATAAGCATATGGAGCAGAGGTCCATCAATTCCTATTAGCCACAAGGTATAGATAGGGGCTCTGGGGCAAGTGTCTTCTTGGTGCTTAGGGGGGGTCAAACAGTGGGAGGGCTTCTAATGTCCTGGCCCCACTGGTGGACCTCCTGATGGCACCTGGAGTTTTTGGCCACTGTGTGAGTGTTGGACTGGATGGGCCATTGGCCTGATCCAACACTGGCTTCTCTTGTGTTCAAAGCAAGGCAACCAGAAAGAGAGGTCCCTTCCCCCAAGGGCTGTACCCAGGGGTCATTTCCTGCTGGAGCGGAGCTCCGGCAGTAAAGAGCCCAGGGGGCGGGCACATACAACAAGCCCTGCCCCCTGCTCCCAGCAGCCCTCAGTCAGAGCAAGAAGCAGCCAGGTAAGTTGCAGAGCCCCACCGGTCCAAAACAGTCCAGTGGCACCTTTAAGACCAAGGTTTATTCAGGTACAAGCTCTCCCTCCTCCGTGAGGAAAGATCTGCACGTTCTCCCCCCCCCCAATAGCTAGCAATCCAAAACAGTCCGGTGGAGCCTGAGCGGTGGGTGTTGCCTTCTGACACACTTCCGGTGATATCAGGGGGCATGGCATATGCAAATTAGGTATGCTAATGAGCTCCTGCACCTCTTTTTCTACGAAATGACTCCTGGCTGTACCGTCTCAGTTTTGTCAGAGGGAGGGGAGATGTCTGTGGGTGGGGGGTGGCAAAGCCAAATGTGCAGCCTCTGCCTCTTTCACGAGTGGCCTTTCAGGAAGTGGTCACCCCCAGGTCTCCGGACAGGAGGCCTGCCTGCCTCAGGCCGTGTCTCGCATGGACGTGCGAATGCGACCTGCTCAAGCACCCGGCAAAGGGGCCTGTGGTAACTGGAAGACAGACACGTTTCTTGCAGCCTGAGCATCGCACCGGGGGCGGGCCTTTTCGTTGGCGGCCGGGGGGGGGGGGGGCTGGAGATCTCCCAGAATGGCAGCTGATCCCCAGACCAGAGAGAGAGCAGTCCCCCTGGGGAGAAAACGGCTGCTCCAGAGGGTGGACTCTGTGGCACTGTGCCCCGCTGAGCTGCCTCCCCTCTCCAGGCTGCAGCCCCCCAAACCTCCAGGAATTTCCCCAGCTTGGAGTTGGCAGCCCGCCCAGTGCAAGTTTCAAGGGGGTCCCGTGAGATCCTGTGATACCAGAAGAATTTGGGAGCCCTTCTGATCATCGCCAGCAGCTGTGACTGGCATCCTCAGAGGTATAACGCGGAAAGATGGAGTACTCTCTGTGCCAAGGTGAGATGAAGGAAAATGGCAGGCAGGTGATTTATATCTACTCAGGAAGGTGGGGTAGGGCTGAGTCGTTATCTTGTAGGAGTTCCCCAGGCTGTGAAAACATGCTAATGGAGGAGCTTTCCTGAGGAGGTTCTTTTGCATATGGATTGGCTGTTGACATTCTAATCTTATCTGTGCAGGAGGGCACAGTAAAGAGCCCAGGGGGCGGGCACATGCAACAAGCCCCTCCCCCTGCTCCCAGCAGCCCTCAGTCAGAGCAAGAAGCAGCCAGGTAAGTTGCAGAGCTCCCCCCCGGCTCCCCGGTCCAAAACAGTCCAGTGGCACCTTTAAGACCAAGTTTTATTCAGGTGCAAGCTCTCCCTCCTCTGCAAGGACAGATCTGCACGTTCCCCCCCCCCCAATAGCTAGCAATCTGAAACAGTCCAGTGGAGCCTGAGTGGTGGGTGTTGCCTTCTGACACACTTCCAGTGATGTCAGGGGGCGTGGCCTATGCAAATGAGTTGTGCTAATGAGCTCCTGCACCTCTTTTTCTACGAAATGACCCCTGTGTAGAGTATTTTGTGTTTTTCAGGACAAGCAACCACGCCCTGTTTATTTTTAAACTCTCTTCTCTCCTGTTGAAACCGTGTTCATGTTTATGAATTTCAATGGCTTTCCTGTGTCATTTCCAACAAGTGGTCCTCGAGTGGCGCCCCGCCCCCCCGGGCCTGCTGCCCACCCAGCTCCTGTGGATCCCCACGGGCCACACGGAGCCCTCGCTGGTATGGCAAGCCCTTCCGGAACCTCTCGTCGGACGATGCGGTGCAGCCCCTCGGGTCCGCCCGGGAGCACCGCCTCTGCCCCTGCGTGGCCCCCTTCAGCTGGGGCAGCTGCTGTGGCACGGGTCCCCCGAGCGGAAGAGGCCGTAGACGTTGACCATCGGGAAGATGGTGAGGGCCCCCACCATCGAGCCCACCTGCACCACGGCCCCACACCAGACGAGGGCACAGTGCCCCTCGTCCCGCAGGATCATCCCGATCATCAGCTTGACGTAGGAAAGGATGCCCACAAAGAGCACCCAGCACAGCACCTGGGGAGAAAGCCAGAGGGTCAGCGCCGGGCAGGATATCTGCCACCACCCCCTTCGCCCTGTTTTGTGCAGTGGAGGGGGGGGCTGGCCCAGTGCAAACAGAAGGCCTGGGGGCAGATTAACGGCCCCGTAGCACATGGGAGCCACCCGGCCACGGGGCTGCCCACCTTCATTCCATTGGTGGGGGCGTCTGGGAGCAAGCCAAACCCCCCCCCCCGGTGACCAGAGAGGCCGGGCCCCTCGGGATCTGTGCCCCCCCGCATCCTCTGCAAAGTCACACAGGGCCCTGGCACGACGCCCCGGCCAGGGCTGGCTGGACCAAAACGTCTCACCCCGCCCGGCCTGCCTGTGTTGGGAGGTGGGTGGGGGGTGAAGCTGGGGAGGGAGGGAGGGAGGGAGGGAGGGGAGGTTCCAGGGCCCAGTTCTGCCCCCTCTCAGGCACTTACAATGAGGATGACCCCCACAGGCAGGTGCAAGAAGGGTGGGCAGGGGCTCAGCACAGCCATGGACATGATGTAGGAGGCGAGGAGGGTTCCGGCCAGGGTGAGGCTCCCCATCAGCACCAGGGACCTGCGAGGGAGGGAGGACGGACAGGGGAGGGCAGGAGTCAGCCGGCGAAGCCCCAGACAGCAGTCACAAAGCCTGCCGTGGCCCACTCCTAGTTCCGTCTTCCCAAAAGGAAAAGCCTGGGGGAGATGGCTGGGGTTGCCTGGTGGTGAGGGAAGGGTACTCTGTGCATGCTCTGGGGCCCTCCCAGGGTCGCTTCCTGACTCCTGGCATTTAATCCCAGTCTCTGCATGACATCTACTCCCAGGCCGCCAAGCTCCCGGTGGTTGCAAACCAAGGAGAGCGAGCACGGGATGGGCGTTGAAAGGGAGCAAAACAACCGTGTGATATAGTATGCCAATTTTTTTCCCCATAGACTTGTGAGTTCTTTTCCAAAATCCAATTTACTTGGAATGATCCAAATGCATCAGCACCACAGCGGACCATGCACCTCGCATCTCGTTAAAAGTAATTTTATTTTTGTAATTAGACACAGTGGTCATTTCCTGCAGGAGCGCACAGGAGCGGAGCTCCGGCAGCAAAGAGCCCAGGGGGTGGGCTCATGCAACAAGCCCCGCCCCCTGCTCCCAGCAGTCCTCAGCCAGAGCAAGAAGCAGACGGGTAAGTTGCAGAGCCCCCCCAGCCCCCCGGCCCAAGACAGTCCAGTGGCAGCTTTAAGACCAAGTATTATTCAGGTACAAGCTCTTCCTCCTCTGCCAGCACAGATCTGCACATGTCCCGTCCCCCCCCCCCCGCCCTAGCAATCCAAAACAGTCCAGTGGAGCCTGAGTGGTGGGTGTTGCCTTCTGACACACTTCCGGTGATGTCAGGGGGTGTGGTATATGCAAATAAGTTATGCTTTTTCCTGCGCCTCTTTTTCTATGAAATGACCCCTGATTAGACATTAGGAATTTCAACGCTACCCGCTCTGATCAAGTTTCTGCGAGAAACGAGACGCAAGATGCACGGTCCGTTGTGGTGCTGATGCGTTTGGATCGTTCCAAGTATTTATTTGTTCCACTTTCCACTTTATAAATTGATTTTGGAAAAGAACTGACAAGTCTGTGAAGGATTCTTTTGCCATACTATATCACACGGTTGTTTTGCTCCCTTTCAACCTCCAGGCGGGGCCCGGAGATCTGGAGTTACAACTGATGGTCAGAAAGAGAGATCCCTTCCCCTGGAGGAAAGGGCTGCTTTGCAGGGTGGGCCCGATTGCATCACGCCCTGCTGCGAAGGCCCCTCCCCTCCCCAAACCCCCGCCCTCCCTAGGCTCCACCCCCAGACCTAGCCCTTCTCTGCGCCTTCCTCTTCTCCCACCTGGACTTGTGCCTTGGATTGGGAGCTGGCCTGTGCCCAGTGAGACCTCCCTCCCACTCCACCCCCCCCGCAGGGCCCTGGACTGGGGGGGGCAGGCGGCACCGACTCACCTGTTTGGCAGGAACATGCCCAGGAAGCAGGCCAGGGGGTTGGCCAGGGCGGCTAAGGTGGCCGAGAGGTGGAAGGCGAGGTCCCCGTAAGGGAGGCAAGAGTAGGACTGGACGGCGGGCATGGTGCCGTTGGTGAGGGCGTTGACCCAGGCCAGCACCCCGAAGACGTAGGCTGTCTGGGCCCAGGAGCGGCCGCTGGAAGGGAAGGGGCGGTGGGCCACAGCCCCCTCCTCCACCGTGACCCGCGGGCCGCCGGGGCTCTCGACCTGCAGCCGTGCCTGGTACTTCTCCTTGGCCCGCTCCTGCCTGGCAGCCGGGAGGTGGTTGAGGAGGGCGAAGGCGGCCAGGCTGACGGCCATCATCCCGCTGAGGAAGAGGAAGAAGGCACAGGCCGAGAAGCGCGGGGCCTGGTAGGCCGCCTGCAGCCGGGTGCCGTTGCCCTCCGCCTGGCTGCCGTTGAGGCACTGGGCCACCCCCACCCCCTGCCCCAGGGCCACCAGCCCGGGCAGCAGGCCGCTCAGCCCCTCGCCCACGAAGTAGGTGGTGAGGTAGGGGGGGCGCAGGCGGCGCATGTAGGGCAGGAAGGTGACGGAGGAGGTGCAGTCCACCAGGGCCAGGCAGAAGAGGAGCGCCAGGAGGGCCACGCTGCGGGGGGCGCCCCCCACCACGCGGGTCTCCCCCCAGAAGAAGGCCAGCAGCAGGCAGGCCAGGCCGCCCAGGGAGAGGAGGGCGTAGATGAGGCCCACTTCGTTCAGCCGCCCGGGCAGGAAGCGGTGCGCCAGGGTGACCAGCAGCGGGCCCACGTTGGCCAGCTGGATGACCACGGTGAGGTAGGAGGGCAGGAGCCAGCCCTCGGGCACGCTGGGCACCAGCAGGGGCAGCTCCACCCACAGGCCGTTGATGGCCACCCACGAGCCCGTGCCCAGGAGGCAGGC
This sequence comes from Gekko japonicus, assembly GCF_001447785.1. Lineage (NCBI taxonomy): Eukaryota > Metazoa > Chordata > Lepidosauria > Squamata > Gekkonidae > Gekko > Gekko japonicus. Next base: position 91,945 of record NW_015163726.1, on the reverse strand, counting down.
CAGGAGGTGGACCGCCAAGCCCATGGCGCCGGGATCCCGCACTGCAGCCGGCCCTGAAAGAGAGACATCCGTTACTCGGCCCGGCCTGGCCAAGGGAGCCTTCCCCACCCACACCCCCGGCTCCTGCATGAGACACCCCCAAAGGGACACCCCGCACCCTCCTTTGCCGCTCTGCCCCGCCACCGCCCGCTCTGGCTCTCAGGGGGATCCATTGCCGGGGAGGAAAAGGCGGCTGCAGAGGGCAGACTCCCTGGCTTGCCCCTCCCTTCTCCAGCCCTCCCCAGGCGCCACCCCAAATTCTCCAGGAATCTCCAAACCCAGAATTGGCAACGCTAGAACCACATGGCTGAGAAAGTGTCACATTGCAAAGAGGTGTCTACAGAAGAAGAGGAGGAGGAGGAGGAGATGGGATTTCTACCCCGCCCTTCACTCCCCAAAGGTGTCTCCAAGCGGCTTACAAACTCCTTTCCCTTCCCCTCCACACAACAGACACCCTGGGAGGGAGGTGGGGCTGACTCTCCTGAGAACTGCCCTTGAGAGAACAGCTCTGAGAGAACTTGTGACTGACCCAAGGTCACACCAGCAGCTGCATGTGGAGGAGAGGACAGCTGTGCCAGAACCACGGCTTGCCCAAGGTCATCCAGCAGCTGCAAGTGGAGGAGTGGGGAATCAAACCCGGTTCTCCCAGTTTAGAGTCCGCACACTTAACCATGGCACCAAACTGGCTCTCCCAGTAGCTTCTCTGTCTGTGTCTTCATTATGATCTCCTGCCAGCAAGAGCCAGTTTGGCGCGGACTCTCATCTGGGAGAACCGGGTTTGATTCCCCACTCCTCCTCCACTTGGGGCAAGCCCACGAATGTGAGGGAGTTCAGGGGTAAGGGGATGTTGGGGGAAGCAGTGAGGGGAACGGAGAGGGGCCAGCGGAAAAGTGGGAAGGGAAACTCTGCCCGAGTTCTGCCCCCAGCTTGTCGATGCCCCCCCCCCCCACAGTGCTGCCGTCTCCTTTTGTCAGCTTTGGCAGGGGTCCCTCGCCACTTGAACCTGCGTCCCGCAAAAAGGGGGCTGCTTTGGGGGGGGAGTCTTCCTTGGGGAGCCAAGTGGGCTGGAGACGTCTGGATCAGCCAGTGTAAGAAGTGCAGCCTCCTTTCGCTGCAGTGTGTCGTTCCAGGGATCGGATCTCTGGTGGCTTCCGGCATGGAGAGGCACGTCTGCAGCATCTGTGCTTTGGCTGCGGAGGCATGCTCAGTCACACCAGCCCCGGGATCCTGGGGCGGGGGGGGGGCAAGTTGTGATTGCTCCCAGAGTTTCTTTTTTTTTTTTGTAAATAATTTTTTATTAAAATTTTCAAAAATACCAACATTAAACATTCAACAATATAACTATATAACATACAACTTGCTCAAAACATTATTATCCGCTCCCAGAGTTTCTGCAGGTGGCCTGGAGTGTGTGTGTGGGGCTTCCTCCCCCCCCCTTTCTCCAGGACAGAAGATGATCAGAGAGAAGTCAGAGTGACAGGTAGCTCTGTCATAGGTCTGGAATGTGGAGGGGTGCCCTCCCGTGTTTTCTGTCTCAGCTCTACCTGGCTCACCAACTTATGCTTGACCTTGTAGATGCTACAGCTGCAGCTTTTCTTGGCTGGGAAAGTTAACAGCTTTTCGCTTTGCTTGCTTGCTTTGCCCGCCCGCGCGAGATGTATCCATAGGCTCATGCTTACCGGGGGGATGTTTAATTTTACGATCGGTCAGAGGCCCTTGTATAGGCAGCCATTTCTGACACAAGCTGTAAACATGTCTCTAGTACTGGATTTACCAATAAATCCAGTACTAGAGACTGGGGGGTCAGCAGGGCGACAAACGAAACAGCTCATGAGAGAAGCCAGTGTTGGATCAAGCCAAAGGCCCACCCAGTCCAACACTCTGTCTGTCACACAGTGGCCAGAAATACCAGGTGCCCTCAGGAGGTCCACCAGTGGGGCCAGGACACTAGAAGCCCTCCCACTGTTGGCCCCCCCAAGCACCAAGAAGACAGAGCATCACTTGCCCCAGAGCCCCTATCTATACCTTGTGGCTAATAGCCACTGATGGACCTCTGCTCCATATGCTCTTGAAGCCGTCCATGCTTGTGGCCACCCCCCCCTCCTGCAGCAGTGAATTCCATGTGTTAATCACTCTTTGGGTGAAGAAGGACTTCCTTTTATCCGTTCTAACCCGACCGCTCAGCAATTTCATGGAGTGCCCACAAGGAGTCCTTGTCTTGTGAGAAAGAGAGAAAAGGACCTTTCTCTGCCTGGCCTATCCCATGCATCATCTGGTAAACCTCAATCATGTTGCCCCTCAGCCGTCGTTTCTCCAAGCTAAAGAGCCTCAAGCGCTTCAACCTTTCTTCAGAGGGAAAGTGTTCCAACCCTTTTATCATTCGAGTTGCCCTTTTCTGCCCTTTTCCCAATGCTATTGTATCCTATGTTTCCTGGCCCACCAGCACGCTCCTCTACCCGGGGCAGTCTCAGAGCAAACACAGTCGTCCTGCTGCTGGGCAAACACCCACAAAAGCCCCTGGTGGGAACAACAGAAAGAGTGCCCCTGAGCCTGGGCAGAGTGCCTTATCCTCGCCACTCAGGGGCAAGTGGCAGTCCCAGACGGCTGAGGAGAGGGGGTGCCAGAGAAGGCAAAACTGAGTCCCCAGCACATTCGAGAAATGAAACGCCGGAGGGAGGTGCACTTCTGTCAGCTTCACCCCCACCCCAGCTCTGCCCCGCAGTATTTTGTAGTTGAAAGAGATAGGGAAGCTGGGGGGGGGGGGGGTTGTAGCACAATGATGCTGCCCGAGTTCCCCTGCCCCAAATCATATGCATGGGAAGCAATGCTGCTTCTAAGCTGTGGAGTCTTGTGAGCAAAAATTCTACTTTGTGAGCTACTGGCATTAGAGCTGTGTGCAAGCAATTTTGCTACTGCATAAATTAATTTCCTCTGGAAAGACAAAAATGTGTGAGCTGGAGCTAGCTCACACTAGCTTGGGAAGGAGAAGGCTTAGAGGGGACATGACTGTAGTCTTCAAGTATCTGAAGGGCTGTCATGTAGAAGATGGAGCAGATCTATTCTCTCTTGCTCCGGATTGCAAGACTAGATCTAACGGGTGGGAATTACAAGGGAGTGGATACCGGGCTAAATATCAGGAGAAACTTCCTAACTGTCAGATTGGTTGAGCAGTGGAACAGTCTGCCTTGGGAGGTGGAGGGTGCTCCTTCGCTGGACGCTTTCAAGTGGAGGCTGGATGACCATCCTTTGGGTATGTCGTAGGGCTATCTTTCAGCTATGCTCCTGCAGAGTGCAGGGGGCTGGACTAGATGACCTGCAAGGTCCCTTCCAACTCTTAACATTCTATGATTCTAAGAGTGGTTGAGCAGTGGAACAGTCTGCCTCGGTAGGTGGGGGATGCTCCTTCGCTGGACATTTCCAAGCGGAGGCTGGACGACCATCTTTCGGGTGTGTTGTAGGGCTCTCTTTGGCTCTGCTCCTGCAGAGTGCAGGGGGTTGGACGAGATGACCCGCAAGGTCCCTTCCAACTCTAACATTCCGTGATTCTATTATTCTAACTCGGCTTAGAGGGAACACTGATGGGAAGACTCTTCTGGGGGGCTTGTTCCCTCTGCTGCTGCCCTCCCCTGGTCTGGCCCTGGCTTCTGCACCAGCCTGCAAAATATCCCCCCCCCCCCCGCTCCGTTACCAGAGAAGCAAGCAGTCCCCAGGTCCTCGGTATCCATGTGTGCGCATTAAGGGGCATGTGTCCTCCTGGAGCCAAAATAATCCGACTCAGAGATCCCTGGGGGCCAGGAGAGGGGGAGGTGGGCATGCCAGCTGTTTGCCCCAGACGCCTTTCCAAAGGCCAAAGGGGGACAGGGCCCGGGCCTGGGGGCAACCGGCAGCCAAGGTCAATGGTGCCTGCCCTCCTTCTCCCCGCCCCCCCACCCCGCTCCCTGGCCTGCAGGGCCCACCCGGGGCTGCTGCTGCCGCTGCCCACAGCCTCCCCTGGTCCTCTCCTACCTTGTGGCGTGAGGCCTGGCCCCTGCTGCTGCTGCTGCTGCTCCTGCTCAGCAAAGAATGGAGCCAGGAAGCCCAGAAGGGACTGGGCGTCCCTCTCCTCCCTACATCTGCCCGGCTGCAGAAGGCACGCCCGCCCACACCCCCCACTGGCAAAGGGGTGTGGCCAGATCACCAGGCAGGGGGTGCTGGGGGGGGGCTCTCTGACACTGGCAGGTTTGGGATCTCTGGGCCAGCACTCAAAGCCCACCGGGAAAGAGCCCCAGGGGCTGGCAGGCAGGATGAGCGGGCAGAGCCTGACCAGATGCAGAAAAGAAGAAGAGTTTGGATTTATACCCTGCCCTTCACTACCCAAGGGTGTCTCAGAGCGGCTAACAGACTCCTTTCCCTTCCCCTCCCCACAACAGACACCCTGGGAGGCAGGTGGGGCTGAGAGAGCTCTTGACAGAAAGTGCTCTTTTTCAAGGACAGCTCTTGTCAGAACCATGGCTTGCCCAAGGTCATCCAGCCAGGTGCGAGTGGGGGAGGAGTGGGGAATCAAACCCGGTTCTCCCAGATTAGAGTCCACGCACTTCACCACCGCACCAAACTGGCCAAGAGCCAAGAAAAGAGGTGAGACCCATGGGATGCCCTCGACCAGGCTGGCAGGAGGACGGGTGGAGAAGACGCTTGTTCCAGCCCCTCCCGACCCAGGAGCGAAGAGAGCCTCCCCCACACACACTCATGTTGTCTCACCTGCTAGGGAGCCTTCAGGTCACGGGTTTGTTTTGATATTAACACCAGGCCAGTTTGGCTGGAGATCCTGGAGGGCTTTTTTGGGGGGGGTCATCTTCCAGGCATGGACCAGGGCTCACTGGGGGTGTGGGGAGGGGGGGGTACTTGCGAATGTCCTGTATTGTGCGGGGGTTGGGCGAGATGACCCTGGAGGTCCCTTCCAGCTCCCTATGATTCTAACGCTGAAGAAGAGGAGCCCTGCAGGGCCAGAGCCCAGCAGATCCGCCCACACCAGTAGCCCGTTCCCCACAGCAGCTGGCCGGAGGTCTCTGTGAAGGGCACGCGGCCTTTCGGCTCTGCTCCTGCAGCATGCAGGGGGATGGACTAGATGACCTGCAAGGTCCCTTCCAACTCTCACATTCCATCATTCTATAAAGCGAGGGGCAGCAGGGCTCTCCAGCCAAGCCCCCCAAGAAACGGCTTGGAGCGGCGCAGCGAGGACGGAGCCGAAGCCCTGCAGAGGCGGGCCCAGTTTCAGCCACCGGCAGTGTGGGAGGTGAGCACCAGCCCTCCCTGGGCCCGGGCCCCTGCCCTTTGGGTCACTGGAGGGCCCAGCTTGGGGCAAGGCAGACTCCAGGGGGGACAGGTGCTCTTTGCCTGGAGTGACCAACGGCTGTGTGACGCGGCCTTCTCCTGGACCAGAGTGTCAGTCCCCCCAGGTCCTCATTGCCTGTGCTCGGACTGGCAGCTGCTCCCCAAGTGGTCTCAGGCGTCACGTCCCTTCCTGCCTGGTCCTTTTCTAACTGGAGATGCTGCCGGGGACTGGACCTGGGACCTCCTGCCTGCCTGCCGACACAGACCCGCAAGCGCTTTGACCCAGCCCAGGATCCCACCCTCTGCTCTTTGCCTCCCCTTCGGCAACTGCCCAGAGGTGCCAAAGCTTCTAAACCTGGTGGCTCCTCTGGGTACCGATCAGGCTGCCCGCCTGTAAACGCACTTCACCCTCCTTTACAGCCATCCAAATTCCAGACATCACTCACCGTCCTGTGAAGAAGGACCGACTTTCCCCCTAGGATTCGGGGAGAGACACCCCCTCCCTCACCCAGCCCTGGATTAACCAGTAAGCAAAATAAGCAAGTGTGCTTTGGGCACCAAGGGGAGGAGGAGGAGGAGATTGGATTTATACCCCGCCCTTCGCTACCCAAGGGAGTCTCAGAGCAGCTTACAGACTCCTTTCCCTTCCCCTCCCCGCAACAGACAGACACCCTGTGAGGTAGGCGGGGCCGAGAGAGCTCTTGACAGAACTGTCCTTAAGAGAACAGCTCTTGTCAAAACTACGGCTTGCCCAAGGTCATCCAGCAGCTGCACGTGGAGGAGGAATGGGGAATCAAACCCAGTTCTCCCAGATTAGAGTCTGCGCACTAAACCACTACACCAAATTAGTGCTGGGAACGACTGCTGGAGAGCTGCTTGCTGCCAGTCTGAACAGCTGAGACCCGGGGGGAGGGGGAGACGGACCAAGGGTCAGCCTCCACTTGAGGCAGGGCCCTCCTCACCCCCAGGCCGCCTCAGGCTGTGCCGGGGCCTCCTTGCAGGGGTAGCGCATGAGATGTGGCAGCCCTTCTCACCTCTGTGCCCCCTGGGCTGGATGCCAGTGCCGAGGGGGAGGGGGTGTGTGTCTTGATTTTGCCGCCACTCCCATTCCCACCCAGTGTGGTGTAGTGGTTAGGCGCACGGACTCTAATCTGGGAGAACCGGGTTTGATTCCCCAGTCCTCCACTTGCACCTGCTGGATGACCTTGGGCAAGCCAGAGTTCTCTCAGAGCTGTTCTCTCAAGGACAGTTCTCTCAGAGCTCTCTCAGCCCCACCTCCCTCGCAGGGTGTCTGTTGTGGGGAGGGGGAGGGAAAAGGAGTCTGTGAGCCACTCTGAGACTCTGAGTGAAGGGCAGGGTAGAAATCCAATCTCCTCCTCCACCTCCGGTCACAAATTAGCTTCTGGGGTTGATCCAAGGTATTGGTTATCACCTACACAGCCCTTCAGGGCCTCAGACCCCCCTCTCTGCAGGACGACCTCTCCCAATGGGCCCTGCTGAGACTGCGTCACCCCTCGGAGCAACACTTTCTGGAGGCGCCATGCTGTAGGTGGGTGGGCCAGAACTGACCACGCCAGCACATTCCCTGTTGTTGACCCCAGGGGGGTGGGGGCAGGGGTGGAACGGCCTGCCTCATGAAGCCGGAGGGGCTCCCAGACTTCTATCTTTCTCCAGAATGTGAAGCACAGAATCCTACAGCAGGTCATGCTCCTAAAGCCAGTGTGGTGGTGCAGTGGTTAAGTGCGCGGACTCTAACCTGGGAGAACCGGGTTTGATTCCCCACTCCTCCACATGCAGCTGCCGGCGTGACCCTGGGTCAGTCACAAGTTCTCTCAGAGCTATTCTCTCAAGAGCGGCTCTCTCAGCCCCTCCTACTGGGTGTCTGTTGTGGGGAGGGGAAGGGAAAGGAGTTTGTAAGCCGCTCTGAGACACCTCTGGGTAGTGAAGGGCAGGGTATAAATCCAGTCTCTTCTTCTTCTTCATAAAGCTAATAGAACAAAGTTTTAGTCCAGCAGCACATTTAAGACCAATCAAGTTTAATTCTGGGTGTAAACTCCCATGTGCGTGCACGCTTCTTCAGATGCCGTCTTAGCTATACTTATCACTCAGTCACTTATGCATCTTGACTGTTAACTACCCCCCCTCCTGGCAACTAAACTGTTAACTACCCCCCCTACCTATATGTAAGACTTGAGGAAGTCTGTTCCTCGCTCCCTGACATTTTGTGCTCGGCTCCACCACCTGCAGCAGCCATTTTGTAACTGCACTGACCACCCCCACCCCCGTGTCAGATTTCCAAAAGTGCGCACAGGCTACAAAACGTTCGGGGGCCCTGCTCTACTCTTTGGAGGCCATTACCCAGTACAGAGTTAGGCCTGATGAACTCAAGCAAACATACGGGCATCCTTCGAGCAGCAGCTGGGTGAACACTTGTCGGGGATGCTCTAGGCTGGTCCTGCATTGCGCAGAGGGCTGGACTATGATTCTTCTTGGCTTTTGGGTTGTGATCAGAGCAGCCCTGTAGCTAGGAATTTTTTTGGGAGGGGGGCCTCAGGGGTCCCACCAGCTAATTAAATGGAAGTACAGTGCAGGTGGTAAGCTGGAGCACTTTGGGGGCGGCCCAGGAGCAAGGGGGCCCAGAAGAAACACTAGGGGGCCAGGACCCGTGGGCCCCATGTTAGCTACGGGCCAGGATCAGAGTCAAATATAGTTATGTGGGATGATTGAAGGCAGACCTCGTTGAATTTGAATTACATGCAATAGAAAGGTCAGAGCAAAAACAACAACACCACCACCAACCCACACTTTTTTTGCCTTTGGGTTATATCTTACAATAACCCCTAACAGAATTTCCAGGCTAGTTGCCTTTTTGTGTGTGCGCAGACTAGTAGTCCTCATTCACCCCTAAGAATGAAGTAAAATTAGAATTCCCCCGGAAGGGGCTGCCGTGAAAGAGAGAACTTCTTTCTTGCCAGCTGATCGGGACCCTTGCTGACATGTTCCGATTTACGAAGGATGCTGAGTGAGGCCAGCATTTGATTAGCTGATCTCCAGTTCAGCAGTCGTGGAAGATGAATTAGACAGAGCCATTAGACCAGCCTCCGCCCACAGCACCACGGCACTGTTTTTCTGCAAGTTAGGTGTCTACTCATAGTCTGGTTTTTGTAGTCCACACTCACAAGGGCACCTTTGACAAGAACCTTGGTGAAGATGGAAATATTTATTTAATTTAATTATATTTATACCCCTCCCTCCCCGCGAGCGGGCTCAAGGCGGCTTACAAGAAGGCACAAAGTGCATACAATATAAAATAGGTAAAACAGTTAAAATTCAGTTCAGTCAGGATGCAAGAATAGAAAGATCCCAACGTCTTGCATACAAGAAGGGGAGTGCCAGGGCCGTAGATAGATGTCACTCAGCCCTCCGGCGGTATCGCTTTATAGTGGAGCGGTGGTGGTAGTGGCAGTGGTGGCTCCTATTCGAAATCCTGGCGGAAGAGCTCACAGGCCCTGCGGAACTGCAAAAGGTCCCACAGGGCCCTGATCTCCTCTGGGAGCTCATTCCACCAGATAGGAGCCGTCACTGAAAAGGATTATTCCTAACCATCTTTGAATGCTGCTATTGTGAAGAGCTTAACTATGTGTTCCGTGTTCCTAAGGGACACCTCACCCCGTTCGAGAGATACATTCTGCTGTTCCAAGCGGGTGGAGGCCAATTCAGAGTGAAACCACGGAACACAGAGAGAACGTGTCAACTTTACCTCCTGTGCCTTTTTTAGGACCTGAAACGGCCCCAGGGAGCAGCTACTTGCCCTTCCGGGGAAGTGTAATGTGTAGCCCATCCGTTCAGATGGAGCCTCCATCAAGACAGTGTCTCCCTGGGGTTGTTTCAGGCTGGGGAAGCAGCGTGGAGGTGGTGGTGGTGTCTAAGCTCTCTCTCTCCCCCTCTGTGCCACAGTTCCAATCTGAATCGGGCCTGTGCCCACCTGGGAAGATGATGATGATGAGGAGAGTGTATGTATACCCCATGGCCCTTCACTACCCAAAGGAGTCTCAGAGTGGCTTGCAAACTCCTTTCCCTTCCCTTCCCCTCCCCACCACAGACACCCCCTGGGAGGTAGGTGGGGCTGGGAGAGCTCTGACAGGAACTGCTCTTTTTCCAGAACAGCTGTGCCTGAACTATGGCTTGCCCAAGGTCATCCAGCAGGTGCGAGTGGAGGAGTGGTGAATCAAACCCGGTTCTCCCAGATTAGAGCCTGCTGCTCTTAACCTGCGCTACACCATGCTGGCTTGGAGGAGGAGATTGGGTTTATACTGTACCCTTCACTTGGAGTCTCAGAGCGGCTTACAAATGCCTTCCCCTCCCCACAACAGACACCCTGTGAGGGAGGTGGGGCTGAGAGAACTCTGACAGGAACTGCTCTTTTTCAAGGACAGCTCTGACAGAACTATGGCTTGCCCATGGTCATCCAGCAGGTGCAAGTGGAGGAGTGGGGAATCTCATCAAACCTGGTTCTCCCAGATGAGAGGCTGTGCATTTAACCAGTACACCAAACTCCAGAATATATCTCTTGTGCCAGCTCTGGGACGTCCCCAGGGGAAATGCAGCATCCAGTTTATCCGCAGCATACTCTCAAGATACTCCATCCGTGATGATCTTCTAGGAACATCAATAGATACCTCCCAACTTAGAAACTGGGCCTATGATTTTGACACATGGATTGACCACTCCTTAATGTTAATATCATGGTACAAACTAATTAAATTGGATCACACTAGAACTCCCTATCTAGTCAACATCTCTAACTATGTACTTAAAGTGACCTTTACCTCCCTACGCTTTCAATCAATGCCAACCGGCACTTTTCGAGGGTCGCTTTAATCAAATTCCAATGACCCAACGAGGACAAGATCTTTCTCAGTGGCGGCCCCTACCTGGTGGAATGAGCTCCCGGAAGAGATCAGGGCCCTGCGGGATCTCATGCAATTCCGCAGGGCCTGCAAGACGGAGCTCTTCCACCAGGCCTTTATGTAGGGGCCGCCGCCACTCCACCATCACCAACGGTGGAAGGACATCTAGACTGGGATGCCTGATACTCCGGCGATAAGGCGACCCACGCAGAAGCAAAACCAGCTGACAGACTCGGACCATTTTCTGGACTAACAACTTAAGCCATCTTGGAGCGTTAAAGCACTTTATTGTTATTAATATGTTATTGGTTGTTTTACTGGATTTTATTGGATTTTATGTATGGCCTGTTAGCCCTTGTAAGCCGCCCTGAGCCCGCTTGCGGGGAGGGCGGGGTAAAAATACCTAAATAAATAAATAAATAAATATGTATTTGTGGATCCAAGCACTTGAGGACTTACCTCATTACATCCTTTTTTGTCCGTTATATTCCAATCTTAGAGCCAAATTTATGGCAGGAATTTTATCTGGTTTAAGTTTATACCCAGTCGCTGAGAAAATTTCATTTTTGCTATCTGATATTGATGTGTATGTGTCATATACTGCGAGCACTTTATTGCTAATTTATGTAATATGAATGAGTACGTGTTTTATGTAGTTTATTTTTTTTTATGGTTATGCCAATTAGGCACATTGTACTGCTTTGTCAGCCTCCCTGAGCCCGTTCGCAGGATGGGCGGGGTATAATCAATAAATACAGAGTTTCATTATTTGCCCTTGCTGCAAAGAAAATAAGGTCTAAAGTGGCAGGGAGAGGGGATGTAACGTAGATCCTTGTTCTTACTGCTGTTGGTATTGCACTGTATTTGTAGCAGTATTTTCTTACCAACTTCTGGCTCTCCATGGTATTTTTATTAGCTGATTTATAGTTTGTGTACAATCTTTGTTCCTCTCCATTGGGGTTTTTGTAAACTTGTAACAGCCAATGGCTATTTACGATAAACTGAACAAGAGTAGCCGATTAAGGAAAAGAGCAGGGAAGTGCCATTGCTAAAATTGGAATATCCACTGGCACACTCCTACCGGTATTCCAATCAGATACTTTATCTGTGCCAAAGGAAACTATGCTTTTAGTTTCTTCCTGAGATGCTGAAAACAATACATCTGATAATACCCTACACTCATCGGAGCTGTATCATATAGCGACAACAAACCAATTCTAGTTTTGTGAATTCCTGTGGGTGCGACGTTCTCTGTTTCAGGTGCCCAAATTTAACAATATTGCCGAGTCTACACAGAGGGGCAGTTGAGTCCACAGCTGTTAGCTTCTGCCGCCTCCTTTCTGGTTGTTGCAAGAGTGAGATTTGAGCTTGATGCCATTTTGGTGCAGTGGTTGAGCGGCGGACTCTAATCTGGAGAACGGGGTTTGATTCCCCACCCCTCCTCCTCCACCTGAAGCCTGCTGGGTGACCTTGGGCCAGTCACAGTTCTCTCAGAGCTCTCTCAGCCCCACCTACCTCACAAGGTGCCTGTTGTGGGGAGAGGAAGAGAAAGGCAATTGTAAGCCACTTTGAAACACTTTTAAGGCAGAGAAAAGTGGGGAAGAAAAGCCTGCTCTTCTTGATGCATTGTGAACACCTGCTCTGGAGAACCAAGAGTTTGTCACCAGCAGAATGTCAGCAAGGGCTGTCAATGTGTCTTGGCCCAAGATCACACTTTTGAAGCACCACCGGGACCTGCTGCTTCCCCTACAGAGAAGAGGGAATGGCTCCAGTGGTTACCTCCCATGCTGCAAGTATACTTTTTGTTGTTGCTCAGTTGAGTCCGACTCTTCGCGACCCCGCCAGGCCCTCCTGTCTTCCGCCGTCCTCTGGTTTGCTCAATTTTATGTTCGTTGCATCTTTGACACTGTCTAGCCATCTCATTCTTTGCCGCCCCGTCTTCTTTGACCTTCAATCTTTCCCAGCATCAGGGTCGTCTTCTCCAGTGAGGGCTCCCTTCTCATTGGGTGTACTTAAGGGAGTGATAATCATGACATGTGTCAGGACAGGGCCCTCAGCTGGGTCACAGAGTCTCACCTGCTGGGTTGAAAAGGAAGTCCAGGAGCACCTTAAAGACTAACACAATTTGTGGCAGGGGAGGAGCTTTCGTGAGTCGCTTGTCCAGATACGCAGGTATCTGAAGAAGTGAGCAGTGACTCGCGCAAGCTCATCCTCTGCCACAAAGTGTGTTAATCTGTAAGGTGCTCCTGGACTCTCCCCCTCTGTTCTACTACTACAGACAAACATGGCTACCCATCTTGATCCATCTGCTGGGTTGAGGGGTGCAAAAAACCCTTTTGCAAGGATCAGCTGCCTGCTAGCGTGCAGACGTAGAAAGGAAGGGCACTGTGCCTCCTTGCCTTTCCCTGCGTCCAGGCTGAGAATAGCAAGGTGGGGGGGGGGTCACTCAGAGAAAATTCCTCTTTAGCACGGGCAGGTTCACAGCCTCCCTCTCAGAAGAGATTGGATTTATACCTCGCCCTTCACTCCGAGTCTCAGGCCAGCTTACGAACTCCTTTCCCTTCCCCACAACAGACACCCTGTGAGGTCAGTGGGGCTGAGAGAGCTCTGACAGAAACGGCTCTTTTTCAAGGACAGCTCTTATCAGAACTATGGCTTGCCCAAGATCATACAGCAGCTGCAAGTGGAGGTGTGGGGAATCAAACCCGGTTCTCCCAGATTAGAGTCCGCGCACTTAACCACTACACCAAACTGGCGTTCACAAGCTTGCCAGTCAGTGGATCTATGCTACCACCTGTGAGTTACAGGTGGGTCTTGCCATCTTGTCTTGGAATGGTTGAAGATGTCTGTGATACAGTAAACAGTGCAAATATCTTATGTGCAGAAGTGCTTTCCACCCACAGTATTTCTGTTATTGTCTGCAAACTCAGAGCTGGTGGAAAAAATGCACCCCTGGGATGAGCCGTCATGCTCCAAGAACAGGGTCCTTGAGTGCTTATGTATGCTAATGGCTCTGGCCAAAGCAAGACAATGGTTTACCATTTAAATACTTCACTAGCATGCCCCATCTCAAGGGACAGACTGCTGAGAACCAAATGGCTAGATGGTAAACCCTTCCTCTTGAAGCCAGAAGGGCTGAGATACCCAAGAGGAAGGCTCAGACTCTCCCCAGGGGAAATTATAAATTCCCTGGACATAAAAAGCTTTCTTACTCTTCCATCTGGAGCAGCCCTTTGAAGAGGCACCAAGCATGAAGGACTCCATCTTTCCCACGTGGCAAAAAACAGGAAGGTAGTGACAAACTTTAAGTACTGCAACTTCATATAAAGATAGTCTGTCCTATTTAAACATTTTTAGGATAAGTAAAAAGTATACGAAAAGGAGACTGTGTTCCTTCTTTGTGTAACTTTCTCTTTATACCCTTGCTTAGCCCGAATGCTTGAAAAGACAATGTGTATTCTTTTTATTAATTTATTAAACTTTCTTACGTATTGAAAACGCTTAATCTGATCTCTGGAAAAACACATCTATTCTGTTTTGCTATATGAAGTGTGGTAACACAGATGGGTAGCCGGGTAAGCTCTCCATCCCCAGAGCAATATAGTCCTAAAGTGTGCGGTTGAGACACTGTCCCTGCACATGCTTGTAGGAGTGTAGCTGGACCTGAGTGCTAGACTTGTGACTCCTAGCAGGAATCACTGGTGGCAGCAGTGGTTACCCTGTTCATTTTTTCACTCTTCTGGGGAGTGAGGGGGAGAGGTGGTGCTGCAGAGACTGGAGATAGCCGTGGGGCTTTCTAATCTCCCAGCTGCCCAACCCGAAGGAACAGGAGGGACTTGTGAGACCGTTCCTTCACATACTGAAAGAACTCATACACCTTATGAAGATGCAGAGTGCAGTCTTCCTTGTGTGCACCTGGATGAAACCATTTCCACTGCTATACCACAGTCACTCTCGAAGAGCAAAGTTTCTTGCTTTGGACAAAACACCAGTGGGTGAGCAGCCTCTCAAGACTGTGCCTTCTAAGAAAGGGCATCCCACGTAACCTTCAAAATTGCCTCCCGGCAGGCAACTAAATTTGGCTCCGGCATCATGAGGTCTGCCACGCTGAAGCAACTTCACACACCCGAGAGTCAGGAGGCAGAGAGCCTGCTCGTCTCATGATCTTCACACAACGGGCAGGCCGGACAGGCTCAACGGGGGCTCCCAGCCATCCTGCTAAATCCTTCACACCGTGCAGAATTGTAGGAATCTGTGGCCAGAGATGGTGATGCTTGGATGACAATGAAAGCCGTGTGGAGAGTGTCTGTTGCCTTGATGGTCAGAGGCACGACTATTTCACATTGCTGCTCACATTGCTACACACCCCACTTCGGGGGGGGGGGACTTCTCTCTGACTTCCGTGGGAGCCGCAGTGCAGGAAGAGGCAAGGCTTTGGTCTGATTCTGGAAGGCTAGCCGGGAGGAGGGGCAGCCTCGTTTTCCGGCCAACCACCGCAGACCAGAGGGGAGCCCACCTCCATGCTCTTCTTCTTCTTCAGGGAAGTGCCACCGTGGCTCTGACTGTGGAATGGAAGGCGACTTCTAAGTCAGGCTCTTAAGAAAACAGAAGCCGGTTCTGAAAGACCTCCTCTTTGCAGACAGAGCGCTGCCAACAGGCCAGGCGGCGAAAGGCTAGCGGGGCAGGTGGGAGCCCCCCCCAGCAGTCGGCAACTGGGACGCTCCAACTGGCCCACCCCCGCCCCGCATTTTAGAACAGAAACCTCTACAAACTCACCGGCAGCTATGCCTGCCCAAGGGTTGCACACACTTCCGCTACAGGGAGCTTAAGACACTCTCCCTCCTCCCACCCCCGAGAAACCAGGCAGGCCGTGCAAACTTAGCAATGAACAACTCAGGCTTCAGTGATGCTGGAATTTCAAAGTGTGGCACCTGGGGGGGGGAGGGGCATCTACGGGGCCACAGTGGAAAACCGAACGCACTGGAGACAGAACCCTGCTTGGCCGCTAACAAGGGTGACCCAATAGATTTGTTTACCTAGACTTCCAGAAAGCTTTTGATAAAAGTTCCTCATCAAAGGCTCCTAAAGTAGCCCTGATCTGGACAGCCCATGCAAGCCCGAGACCTCGGAAGCTAAGCAGGGCCGACCCTGGTAAGTACTTGGGAGACCTCCAAGGAATATCAGGGCCGGGGCGTGACGCCACCTCTCTGCAATGTCCAAGCCCTACTAGGGGTCACCAGAAGTCAAGTGCGCGCACACACAATACTCACCAAAAAAAGGCTAAGTAAACTAAATAGACGAGATAAGAGGGCAAGTCCTCTTGTGGATTAGAAACTAGTTAATTAATGGGCAATTTTCTCAGTGGAGGGTGGTAAGCAGTGGAGTACCACAGGGATCAGTACTCGGTCCGATGCTTTTTAACTTGTTCATTAATGATTTGGAGTTGGGAGTAGGCAGTGAAGTGGCTGAGTTTGCAGATGACACGAAGTTGTTCAGGGCGGTGAGAACCAGGGAGGATTGTGAGGCGCTCCAGAGGGATCTGTCGAGGATGGCCGAGTGGGCGTCAATGTGGCAAATGGGGTTCAACGTGAGCAAGTGCAAAGTGATGCACATTGGAGCAAAAAATCGTAATGTTGATGGGGTCCAAACTGGCAGTGACTATTACCAGGAGAGAGATCTTGGAGTAGACTCCCTGAAAATGTTGACTCCGTTTGTGACTGCAATAAAAAAGGCAAATGCTAGCCTGTGAATTATTAGGAAGGGGACCGAAAACAAATCAGCCAGTATCGTCAATGCCCCTGTATAAATCGATGGTGTGGCTTCATTTGGAATACTGTGTGCAGTTCTGGTCACCACACCTCAAAAAGGATATCATAGCATTGGAAAAAGTGCAGAAAAGGGCAACTCGAATGATTAAGGGGGTGGAACCCCTTCCCCGTGAAGAAAGGTTAAAGAGGTTAAGGTTCTTTAGTTTGGAGAAAAGAGGACTGAGAAGGCAGAGAAAGAAGTCCTTTTCTCCCTTTCTGACAACAGAACTCCTGGGCACTCCATGAAGTTAATGAGCAGTAGGCTTGGAACAGATCCAAAGAAGTCCTTCTTCACCCAAAGAGGAATTCACTGCCACAGGAAGTGGTGGTGGCTACTAGCACAGACAGCTTCAAGAGGGGATTCGATAAACATTTGGAGCAGAGGTCCCTCAGTGGCTAGTATAAATGAAACACTATATATGGGGCCATGGTGCTCTGTATTCTCAGTGTTGGGGGGGGCAAGAGTGGGAGGGCTTCTGGAGTTCTGGCCCTGCCAGTGGACCTCCAGATGGCACCTGGTTTTTTGTTTTGTTTCTTTGGTCGCTGTGTGACACCGAGTGTTGGACCGGACGGGCCCTTGGCCTGACGATCCAACCTGGATTCTCTGATGTTCCTACAGGGCTCTTTGTGGGAGGCCTTCCCGTCTCCGTTCCAGCGTGGCTCTCCGCCTGCCCTCTACTGAGGGACACCCAGAAAGGGGCGACGAGACACCCTCCCCCTCCACAGCACACAACAGAGCCAAGTCCAAAGTAGAAAAATGTATTCCTGGCCAGAGCACAACCCGAAGACAGCTGCAGGAGCCAAGGCACAGCCCCCCCCCCCCGCCCTCGCTGGCCATCCGGGGGTCTCTTTGGAAAGCCCCCAGCATTGCTGACCTGCCTGCTCAGTTAGCAAAACAGAAAGGGGCAGGCAGTTCTGGTCCCGGGGTCTTCTCAGCGATGGCACCGCTCTGAAGGCACGGCGGGGGTGGGGCGGGGCACGGCGTCCCCCCTGCACAGGGAGCTGCAGGAGGGAGGAAAGGAGACTCACTTGGGAGGCTTGTGGCAGTAGCAGAGGGGGGCAGGCAGGCGGCAAGGTCACGTTGAGGGAATGTCGGTTTGGCCGGGCCGTGGCTGGAATGTGAAATTTCCCAAGATAGAAAACAAGAGAAGAGACTGGGAATGTGGTGGGGAGGGGGGGTGCCTGCCCCAAAGGATAGGAAGTGAGGAGGTGGTGGTGGGGGGGGGGAAAAGGATGCATTTTGTGCGGCAGGAGCTGCAGCTATGGAGCCCCAGTGCTACGCTGGCCGTGTTGCCCCCGCCCCCGGAGGAAGGCCGCCCGGTGTGGCCTGTGGCTTCTTCCCCTCCAGGAGCTGGAGGAAAGTCGAGTTCAGGCTGACCAGCTGCGGGAGGGGGGCGGGGCGGGGCGGACTCCTCTCCCTCGGCCTCTTCCCTGCTCCCCACTGGGCTCACGCCCGGCAGTTGTCCACGCAGTCCGTCCCGCTGCGGAAGAGGTGGTAGACGCTGGTGAGGGGGAACATGAGGAGGGCGCCCACCAAGGATCCCACCTGGATGATGGTGCCGCACCAGACCAGGGCGGCGTGGCCCGCCTCGTGCAGCAGGCTGCCGATCACCACCTTCAGGTAGGAGAAGAGGCCCATGAACAGGATCCAGGAGGTCACCTGCCGGGGGGAGAGGACAGCCTCAGAGTGCGGACTCGCTGGCCAGCCGTGGGGCCGGGCCCCGCTCGGCAGCCGGAGGGAGGCGAGGAATGATGGGGCTTCTTTGGCCCTGACCGCTGCCGGAGGCAACACTGTGGCTTCCTTGGCATTCATTCCACGCACATGCCCATCCCCTCTTTCTCCGGGGATCCCATTCATATGGTCAGAACAGTGTTCCCTCCAAGCGGAGTTAACGTGAGCTGGCACACAGTTTTTAAGCCTCCGGCTCACACATTTTTGTCTCAACCCAGGAAGGATGGGGCTCCAGAGCACACTAATTGATGCAGCAGCCAAATCACTCGCTCACAGCTTTAATGCCAGTCGCTCGTAAAGTGGAATTTTTGCCCAAAAGCAATGCTCCCTCTGAGCTGTGGAGTCTTGTGTGCAAAAATTCTCCTTGGTGAGCGACTGGCATTAAAGTTGTCAGCTGCTTAAATTAGTTTGCTCTGGAGCCCCCTCCTTCCTGAGCTGAGACAAAAAATGCGTGAGCCGGAGGCTAAAGAACTGTTAGCTAGCTCACACCAATGCAGCTTAGAGGGAACACTGGCCGTGGGCCTCACAGCCCCGTGAGGGCTTGACGTGGCTCCCCGAGGAGGGTCTCTTGTCAAGTTGCAGCCAACCTACGGCAACCCCAGTACAGTTTCCAACGCCAGAGACACCCAGACGGGGCGGATGAAGGCTCCCGGGTGCCCACAGCACTGACCCCTCTTGGTGCCCCCCTCCTCCCTTTCCACACTGACCCCCAGCCCAGTTTAGTGGTTGACCTGTCTGACCAGATCGACAATGCAGGTTGCAGCCAGTGTTCCCTCTGAGCTGAGTGAGTGTGAGCTAGCTCACGGTCTTTTAGCCTCCGGCTCACAGATTTTTGTCTCAGCCCAGGAAGGGACGGGGCTCCAGAGGAAGCTAATCGATGCAGCAGCCACATCGCCCGCTCACCACTTTAATGCCAGCAGCTCACAAAGTGGAATTTTTGCTCCACCGCTTAGGAGGGAGCACTGGACCGGAGGGATGGCTGAGTGCCGCACACTGGCTTCAGGAGACAGACTGCAAGGGCCCTGCCCTCTTCCCCAGCCACGAGGGCCCTGTCCCCCAGCCCCACCTGGAAAAGGGACCGGGTGCCACGCCGAGCCTTGCGGGCCCCGAGCCTGCACAGGAGGAGGACATGGACACAGAGGGGCCCCCGGAGGGCAGAGGCTGCAGGTTCAACCCCCCCACCCCCGGCGCCAGAGGATCTGTGTGCTCTTCTCGGCAGCCGCTGCCATACTCACCACCAATGCCACGCCTACGGGGCTGCCCACCAGCGGCGGGCAGGGGCTGAAGGCCGCCAGGACCATCAGGTAGGCTCCAAAGACGCCCCCCAGGGCGGAGAGGAGGCCCAGGCCCAGGGACGACCTGACGGGAAAAGAGAGAGGCAAGCAAGCAATCAGTGGAAGCGTGGCACCCACCCACGGAGAAGGTGGCCCGGAGGCCCCACAGCAAACCCTCCCCGCCCCCCCCCCTCTTCCATCCCGGCTGGAAGGTGAGAAAGGGGGTGGGGCAGGAAGAGGACGGCGGCTGTTTGCTGCCACCTGGTGGCCAAGAGGGGCAGCCTGCAGAGATGTTAAAAGAGTTCCAGAGTCCCTGCGGAGTTTGGGGCAGGCCAGAATTGACCCCGCCCTTCACAGGGCCTGGGAGAGGCGGGTGCAAAGCTGGGGAGCCCCGGTGTCAAGCCCCACCTTCCCCTACATACAAAACCGACAAGGCAAGGTGGCCGTGGGCCAGCCACTCCCTACTCCACCCCACAGGGCAGGCGTAAGGGGGATGGTCTACCTCACAGGGTTGCTAAGAGCACACCTGAGGAAATGTGGGCAAGTCCTTCGAAGCCACTCAGGACAAGAGGAGGAGGAGGAGACTGGATTTATATCCCGCCCTTCACTTGGAGTCTCAGAGCGGCTTGCAACCTCCTTTCCCTTCCCCTCCCCACAACAGACACCCTGTGAGGGAGGTGGGGCTGAGAGGGCTCTCTCGAGGACTGCCCTCAAGAGAACAGCTCCGAGAGAACTTGTGACTGACCCAAGGTCACACCAGCAGCTGCCCATGGAGGAGTGGGGAATCAAGCCTCGTGAACACAGACGGTGATCTCTGGGCAGCAGAGTTAAGTCAGGACATGGATCCAAAGCCTATCCCCTGCCCTGGGTGGGCCTCTCTGCCGCCCCTTGGTTTCCCGCTGGCAGAACGGAAAGAGCATCGGACGACCAGGAGAGAGGAAACGCGGCAGGCGAGGGGCCGTGGGGGCAAGGGAAGGGTTCGGCAGTGGAGGCCGTCAAGCCACTGAGAGTGACCGTATCACAGAACTAACACGTTGGAAGGGGCCTGGAGGCCATTCGGTCCAATCCCCGGGCACCCTGCAGGACGACCCGAATCACCCCTGACAAATAACCATCCAACCAAGGCTCCCTCTAAGCTGTGGAGTCTTGTGAGCAAAAATTCTACTCTGTGAGTGACTGGCATTAAAGTGGTGAGCGAGCAATTCGGCTGCTGCATCAATTAGTTTGCTCTCTGGAGCCATCCTTCCTGAGCTAAGACAAAAATGTGTGAACTGGAGGCTAAAAGACTGTGAGCCAGCTCACACTCACTCAGCTTAGAGGGAACACTGCATCCAACCGCTGCTTAAGCCAGTTTGGTGTCGTGGTTAAGTGCGTGGACTCTAATCTGGGAGAACCAGGTTGCATTCCCGACTCCTCCACTCATAGCTGCTGGATGACTTTGGGCAAGCCATAGTTCCGATAAGAGCTGTCCTTGAAAAAGAGCCGTTTCTGTCCAGAGCTCTCTCAGCCCCACCCACCTCCCAGGGTGCCTGTCTGTTGTGGGGAGGGAAGGGGAAGGAGTCTGTAAGCTGCTCTGAGACTCCCTAAGGGCGGGGTATAAATCCAATCTCTTCTTCTTCTTAAATACCTCCAAAGGAAGGCGGGCTGGACATGACGAAGTGCACGACCAGATTCTTACGGGATGCTGGCAATGACGGCATGGGGTGTTTGGACACTGGCAGCCCTGACACTACCGATGGGCAGACCCTGAGCCCCCCTCCCAGAAGAGCCCGGCTGAGGCTCCACCCTCTCTCCCCAACCCTTTCCGTCTTCAGGGCAGCCAGGCCAGAGGTGCCCAGTCCCAGGTGGCAGGCCAGTCCACAAAGAGCCCTGCCAGCTGCTTCGGACTGGCTCATGCCGTGCCCGGGCAGGAAAAGGCCCCTGACCTGGTTCTCCTGCCGCCTCTTCTGCCGAAAATGGAAGGACCAGACATGCAGGCAGCTCCGGACTCCCCCTGGATGCCTCTCCCGCCCCCATGCTAGCCCGCTGATGCCAGACCTTGGGAGCAAGGCTCCCCCTCTACGCTGTGGAGAGTCTGGTGTGAGCAAAGATTCTACTCTGTGAGCTACTGGCATTAAAGTGGTGAGCCAGCGATTCGGCTGCTGCATAAATCAGTTTGCTCTGGAAAGGAGCCCTCCTTCCTGAGCCGAGACAAAAAGGTGTGAGCTGGAGGCTAAAGAACTGTGAGCTGGCTCACACTGACGCAACTTAGAGGGAACACTGCTTGGGAGCAAAGTAAGGTCAGCCCCGGGTCGCTACGCATGGCCAGCCACCTCCGAGCGTCTCCTGCCCGCAAGACCCTGCAGGGGTCGCCCTAAGTGGGCTGGGCCCTGACGGTTCTTTCCGCTCCCACCAGGCGCCTGTGGACTAGGGGCTAACGGCACCCACAGGACGGGAGGCCGCGTGGCAGCTGCCACAGGAGGAACCCACCTGCAGAGGAGGAACATGGCGACGAAGCAGGCCACGGGGTTGGCGATGTTGCTGAGCACCACAGAGAGGTGATAGGCCATGCCCCCGTACGGCAGGCAGGAGTAGCTCTGCACGGAAGGCAGGACCCCGTTGGTCAGGGCGCTGCAGACCCCCAGCAGCACCAGCAGGTAGATGTTCCTCCGCGTCCAGAAGCTGGCGGCTTGCGGCTTGGCGGGTGCTTCCGGGCCGGGGCTCTCTGCGGTGCCGTCGGCGGTGGGGGCGCCGTCAGTCTGCAAGGGGAAGGACTCCTCCGACGCCACGCTCTCCTGGGAGGAGCCCTTCCCCGGGGAGGAGCCCCCCTCCTTGTGCCAGAGCAGCAGGGCCAGGAAGGCCAGGGCCGAGACCGCCAGGAGGCCGGCCAGCAGCCAGAAGAAGGTGGTGGCCGAGAAGTTCTCTTCTAGGTAATGCGGCCGCGAGGCGTTGCCATGTGTGCCGTTGAGGCACTCCAGCTGCCCCACGCCCTGCCCCAGGGCCAGCACGCAGGGCAGGAGGGCGCTGAGCCCCTGCCCGATGAAGAAGGTGCGCACAAAGATGGGCGGGAACTGGTACATGAAGGGCAAGAAGGAGACGTTGGAGGTGCAGCAGACGAGGGCCAGCAGGAAGGCCAGCACCAGGTAGGCCAGGCTGTGCTCTGCGCTGGCCACCGCCGTCGTCCAGTCCCAGAAGAGCGCCAGGAAGAGGGCTGCCCCCACCGCCAGGAGCTGGACGGCGTGGATCAGCCAGCGCTCCTTCAGCCGCCCGGGCGCCAAGTGGTGCGTCAGGGTCACGCTCATGGGCCCCACATTGCCCAGGGCGATGAGGACGGACAGGTAGGCGGGGAGGTTCCAGCCTGCAAGGAGGAAAGGCAGAGTCGGGCCGCTGCACAGGCTTCCATGCCTCAGCGGCAAGAGGGTCAGGAGGGAAAGGGGGCTATGGCAAGAGGGCGGTGGGGAAAGGGAAACGGGCCAAGTCTGTGCCAAGGTTCAAAGCTGCTTCTGAGCTATGACGCAGCAGGGCAGGGCAAGCAATTCAGAACTGGAGATGGGGGGGGGGGGGGGGACTCAGAGACACATGGAATATGGATTCTGCTGGGAAACTGGAGAGGCTCCGTCAGTCCAGCCACGTACAAAAATCTCCCAGAGAACTGCTAGGGAGGCTAACGGCAGGCTTGGACAGCGTCAGGAGAGCTTCTGCAAAGGAAGTCCTGCTTCACTAGACTTCTGGAGTTCTCTGAGAGCGTTGGAGAGATGGAGGGTCTCACGCTTCCCAAAGAGACCTTGCCAAAGTCCCGCCCGGAAGCTCCCAAGTCTACCGAGGAGCCTAGAAGCACAGAGGGGGGTCCCCTCAGGCGGAGCAAGAGGGAGGGAGGGGAGGGGGGAGTAAGCACACCCCAGCTGCACGACGGAGGGAAGCGAGCCGCTGAGGTCCCACGGGAACCGGTGCTCTTTAGTCCACTCGTCCGTGGCCTCGGCCACCGTGGGAGGCAGGATGCCAGCCCGGGGGGCCTCCGCCCGGACCCTTGCGGCCCTCCCCAAGATCCCACAGCAAGGGCAGCGGAGCCATTCAATGCTCCCTCTAAGCCGTGGAGTCTTGTGAGCGAGAATTCCACTTTGTGAGCTACTGGCATTAAAGGTGTGAGCAAGCGACTTGGCTACTGCATAAGTTAGTTTGCTCTGGAGCCACCCCTTCCAGAAGCTAAGACAAAAATGTGTGAGCCAGGGGCTAAAAAGCCGTGAGCCAGCTCACACTAACTCAGCTTAGAGGGAACACTGGAGCCACTCCAGGGGGGACCTGCCTGGCACCCCCTTCCCCATCAGCTGGCCCCCTGCCTGGGCTTCCTGCTCCTGGACTTCCCAGTGGCCCTCTAGACGAGCCCTCGGAAAGCCCAGCAAAGCTGCTCCCCTCCCCTTCATGCCCGCGTTTCACCCGATGATGTGGACATGGATCCCACTTGTTCCTCAAGACCCTGTCCCCGCTCCTCACCTTCGGGAAGCTTCTTCACCACCACTGGGAGCTCCACCCACAGGGAGTTGATGGCGACCCAGGAGCCCATGCCGAAGAGGGCCACAAGCACGTGGGTGGCCACCGAGCGGTTGATCAGGGAAGAAGACATCTTCTCGGCCTGGGGAGAGAAAGCGGGGAGTAAGAACCACCACCAACAAATCAGAGAGTTTCTCCTGCTGGATGGGTTTGCCGATCCAGCCCTCTATATCTATGTTGCCATTTAGAGGCTCTACTTAGTTGCTGCGTCTCCTCCTTTGCTCTTACAAGCTACTGTAGAGGAAATTAACTGCACTTTTGTGCTCCAGGAATATCAAGCTCACCTGCTGCCCCTCCTCTTTATTGTCCTGAAGACAGGTGTTTTGTATTTACAGAGATCAGGCTTGGAGCATTCAAAATATAAGAAAGTTTAATAAACAAAAAGAGTACACATTGTCTGTTCAAGCATGAAGCTGAGCAAGGATACAAAGAAAAGGTGAAAGCCCACAGTGTTCTCACTCAGAGAGGGCTGGCCAGGGCCCTGCTGCTCACTTCACCCATGGTCCGTCCCTTCTCTGCCTCTGGCTCCCTCCCATTCCCAGACGTCTGACAGCACGTTCCTCAGAGCGGGTCCTGCTGCGGAGCACCCAGGAAAGTGAGGGCCTGGTCACAACACCCCTCTCGGCACCATCGTCTCCGCTCGGGGAGGGGCCTGCAAAAGGCTTGGCAGCAGCACACCCTTCAGCGCTGAACTACTTCCATCCTGCCTTGCGCCAAAGCCGGGAGGCTCGTCACGATGGATTGAAATGGCAAGGACAATGGGCAGTCAACTCAGAAAAACCGGGTCTGTGCCATCGACCCAGTACAGGCCAAACAACTGAAAGCCAGAAAAACTGCTGGACAAGCACCTGTCTCCAGGGCAATAAAGAGGAGGGGCAGCAGGTGAAGATATTCCTGGAGCACAAAAGTGCAATTAATTTCCTCTGCAGTAGCTTGTAGGAGCAAAGGAGGAGACGGAGCAACTAGGCAGAGCCTCTAAATGGCAACTGAGGCTGTGGGATAGGCCATGGCTCAGTGTGAGAATGTGTGCTCTGCGTGCAGAAGGTCCCAGGTTCAATCCCCAACATCTCCAGCTAAAAGGGCCAGGCAGTTGGGGGTAGGAAAGACCTCAGTCCGAGACCTGGGAAAGCGGCTGCCAGTCGGTGGAGACAAGACTAACCGTTGAGAGACTAGGGCCTGGCTCAGCAGCAAGCAACTTCCGGTGTTCGAGTCCAGCGCCCCCAGTTTTCACGTGCAGCCTAAAGTCTGCCATCGAAGGGGTCAGCTGGACCCCAGACTATCAGAGCCACAATTCTGTTTCTCCCGAGGGGGTGAAACCACACACAGGCCACCCCACAGGGAAATCTGGCTGCTGGCTGAGAAAGGTTTTCATATTAAATGGAAATGACACTCTCCGGAGCCAAAAGAAGAGAGAGGTGGCGATCAAAGCATCCCTACCTTCCACGCCAGGAGTGTCTCTGGCAGCAGAGCTCTTTCAGGAGGTGCCCCGGGACAGTCCTGCTTGGTCCTGGAAGAAGAAGAAGGAGAAGCAGGCTTAATTACGGACACAGGTGGAGCAGCCTGACCCCGACCCCGCTCGTCCGGGTGTGATGCTGGCAGCCACTCCCCCAAGGTCTCAGGCAGGTGACCCAGGAAGGTGAGGCCTGAGCCCGGGGCTTTCGCATGCAGAGCTGGGGCATCCTTTGGCCACTGAGGGCTGCTGACACAAGATCCTGCTGCCCAGGATGAGCGGCGACGAAGCCCAAACTCTGCCTCGAGGAGCCTGCGTTTCTGCAACCAAACTAACCAAAGCGAGGCGATGCAGACAACGGCAGCTGCGTTTCAAGTCCCAGAGCAGCATTTTTACTGGAACTTCTTAATAAAGGAGCAGTGTGATGAGAAAGAGGGGAAAAAACAGGTATTTGAGGGGCTCAGGACCCGCTAAGAAAAGTCAGGCAGCCAAGCCCTGCCTCTTAAAAGACAGGAAGCAAAGGCCCAAAGCTGCAGGTGCTCATAAGAACATAAGAACATAAGAGACGCCAATGTTGGATCAGGCCAAAGGCCCATCCAGTCCAACACTCTGTGTCACACAGTGGCCAGAAATACCAGTGCCATCAGGAGGTCCAGCAGTGGGGCCAGGACATTAGAAGCCCTCCCACTGTTGACCCCCCCCCCAAGCACCAAGAAGACAGAGCATCACTTGCCCCAGAGCCCCTAGCTATACCTTGTGGCTAATAGCCACTGATGGACCTCTGCTCCATATGCTTATCTAATTCCCTTTTGAAGCCGTCCATGCTTGTAGCACCCACCACTTCCTGTGGCAGTGAATTCCATGTGTTAATCACTCTTTGGGTGAAGAAGTACTTCCTTTTATCCGTTCTAACCCGACCGCTCTGCAGTTTCATGGAGTGCCCACGAGTTCTTGTATTGTGAGAAAGGGAGAAAAGTACCTCTTTCTTTACCTGCTCTTTCCCATGCATAATCTTATAAACCTCGATCATGTCACCCCTCAGTCGTCTTTTCTCCAAGCTAAAGAGCCCTAAGCGCTTTAACCTTTCCTCATAGGGAAAGTGTTCCAACCCTTTTATCATTCGAGTTGCCCTTTTCTGCACTTTTTCCAAAGCTATAATATCCTTTTTAAGGTGTGGTGCCCAGAACTGCACACAGTATTCCAAATGAGGTCTCACCATTGATTTATATAGGGGCATTATTATATTGGCTGATCTGTTTTCAATACCCTTCCTAATAATCCCCAGCATAGCATTGGCCTTCTTTATTGCAGTCACACACTGTCTCGACATTTTCAGTGAGTTATCCACTACAACTCCAAGATCTCTCTCTTGCTCAGTCTCTGCCAGTTCAGACCCCATCAATGTGTATTTATATTTAGGATTTTTGGCTCCAATGTGCATCACCTTGCACTTGGCCACATTGAACCCCATTTGCCATGTTGACGCCCACTCGCCCATCCTTGACAGATCCCCTTGGAGTGCCTCACAATCCTCACTGGTTTTCACCACCCTGAACAACTTTGTATCATCCGCAAATTTAGCCACTTCACTGCTTACTCCCATCTCCAAATCATTAATGAACAAGTTAAAAAGCAGTGGACCAAGTACTGATCCCTGCGGTACCCCACTGCTTACCACCCTCCACTGAGAAAATTTCCCACCTACACTCACTCTCTGTTTTCTATGAACTAGCCAGTTTTTGATCCATAAAAGGACTTGTCCTTCTATCCCATGATTTTTGAGCTTACTTAGGAGCCTTTGATGAGGAACTTTATCAAAAGCTTTCTGGAAGTCAAGGTAAATAATATCTATTGGATCCCCCTTGTCCACATGTTTGTTCACCCCCTCAAAGAACACTAACAGGTTAGTGAGACAAGATCTTCCCTTACAGAAACCGTGCTGAGTCTGCCTTTCCCCTCTGCTGCATTACCTCCCCACACGCAGAAGGACTTGAGAGGGAGCTTTCCTTTCGGAAGTCCGCTCCAACAGAAGTCAGATTACGATCATTCCGTCCCAGAAACCAGCTTCTGTGCAGCACCGCTCAAAAGACACAGCCCCCCCGCCCCCCCCAGCATCTGCAGTGCACTACAGCAGCCAGAAAGGAGGATGCTAATAAAAAAGACTGCGTGAATAAAGCGAGAAGGGGGGAGGACACAGACTGGAGAGGAGAGGAGGCAGCACGGCCAGGCCAGGCCAGGCGACGGGAGAGGTGATCCTAGCAAGGGAGGCCCAGTTTGGTGTGGTGGTTAAGTGCGCGGACTCTAATCTGGGAGAACCGGGTTTGATCCCCCACCCCTCCACTTGCAACTGCTGGTGTGGCCTTGGGTCAGTCACAACTTCTCTCAGAGACATGCCACAGAGACACCACACAAGGGGCTACTGGATTTAAGGGGAGGGAAGCCTTAGGAATCCCACAGTTGCTGTGGAGCACCCAGGACAAAACACCAGTAAGGCAGAGCACCGAGACCGGCTACTAACAAGGTCAGAGCAGATTTTGGGGAGCAGACTCTCCTGGGACCAAGCGGTCCTCCCGAAGACAACAGTACAGGTCTCCAAGGACTGAGTAACACAGAGAACGGTGCTGGTAACAAGAGAGCTCGCAAGCAGCCAGGGAAACCACAGGCGGGACAAGGACAGGGCTGGCGATCTTCTCTTACCGTGGATCAGAGCTTTGTTTTTCAGTTACCACCAGCTTCCTCGATCTAGCCCTGAACGGAAGAAGACATCAGGTCGGATGGGGCATTTC
This sequence comes from Gekko japonicus, assembly GCF_001447785.1. Classification (NCBI taxonomy): domain Eukaryota; kingdom Metazoa; phylum Chordata; class Lepidosauria; order Squamata; family Gekkonidae; genus Gekko; species Gekko japonicus. The sequence goes on along the minus strand of NW_015163726.1, from coordinate 64,110 downwards.
TCAGACCACGGAGGCTGTTTTTGTAGGAGAGAAAAGATGTATTGGTTTCTGATGGGCACAGCATTTGTACAAAACACACATCAAGCAGAGGTCTCTCTGGCAAAACAGAGGAACGAACACCAGGCTGTGCCCGCTCCAAACGCAGGGCTCGCGGACAAGTCACGGCTCCAGCTGAAGAGCACGGAGGGAAAGCAGCAGCCACTCTTGAAGGAAACATTCCATGTTGACTCTCTAATACCAGAACCCAAGGTGAAGAGTTGATAAGGAGTGATTGATAAGAACTAGGATTGCTACACGCTCAGGTAAAGCAAATATTGTGAAACGAATGCTTACATTGCGCAGCATTTGTTAGCGTGTGAGCGATAATAGAAGAAAATTTTCACCAGGATTACTACAGTAAATGCTTTTGCAACTTATCTGTATTGACTCTTCATGATTTTTGTCACGGAAACGAGCCAGAGTCCGGGAGCACCTTAAAGGCGAACAAAATCTGTGGCAGGAGGGGAGGAGCTTCTAGGCATCACTGCTCACTTCTATACAACAGGGAGTGACGCACACCAGCTCATCCCCTGCCACACAACTTTGCTCGTCTTTAAGGCACTACCAGCCTCTTGCTCTTTTCCATTGCGACAGACTAACACGGCCGCCCATCTCTGGTTGCGGAGTGTAAGCCACGTTGTGCCAACCTGCTGGGGATGCCTCCTGAAAGAGCACATTCCCCTCTCTTGCCAGCGCTGTTCATGTCAGTGGGGCCTGCAGCAGAGACGTTCCCAACATTCTTTGAAATCAGAGGGAGGCTGGGGGCAACCAAGCGGGTTCCTAGCCTCTCTCGCCCCCACCCCTGCATACCTCTCACCCCCACCAAGCTCCACCACCCCTGCCTTGCCCTCACCAGCGGCAGGAAAGAGGGGCAGAACCCAACAGGAACCCTTCGTGACTGCAGAAGGGGACTGGCAGGCAGGCAGGCAGGCTGGCCGGCGACAGGCCAGGGCAAGAGCTGATCGGAACTGGAGGCACTGTGCACATCAGGAGGCCCCGAATGCCGGCTTCCCAAGCATGAGAGGCTGAGTCTCTCCTCTTGCCAGCAAGCCAGAACAATTCCAGGATGGCGCCACCTGTTCTCCAGCCCCAGGAGGCCAAACGTTCCTCCTGCCCCCGCAGTGTATTCCCCCCCCCCCACTCGCACATGGGTTTGGCATCCTTTGCACACGGTTATGCAATCCACGCCGGCATCACACAAGACAGGGCAGGCTGCACCGTGGCCCAGGGCTCCTCCCAGCCCCTTCCAGGAACACAGAGAACCCCAGACAGAGCTCTTGGATTAGGCCAGCCCAGAGTGGGGAGGAAAACAGCAAGCCTTCTGCGGATCAAGCCTCTAGAGCAGTGGTTCTCAACCTGTGGGTCGCGACCCCTTTGGGGGTCGAACGACCCTTTCACAGGGGTCGCCTAAGACCATTGGAAGACACAAATTTTCAATGGTCTTATGATAGCAACGAAAATAATTTTATGGTTGGGGGTCACCACGACATGAGGAACTGTATTAAAGGGTCGCGGTATCAGGAAGGTTGAGAACCACTGCGCTAGAGCAAACTAACATGCCAGGGTGTTTCACAGAGCCCCACACAATGTTCCCTCTAAGCTGAGTCAGAGCAAGCTAGCTGACAGTTTTTTAGCCTCCAGCTCACACATTTCCTGCCTTCGCTCAGGAAGGAGGGCTCCAGAGCAAACTAATTTACGTAGTAGCCAAATCGCTCACTCACGATTTTAATGCCAGTCGCTCACAAGGTAGAATTTTTGCTCACAAAACTCCACGGCGTAAAGGGAACATTGGTCACCACAACATGAGGAACTGTATTAAAGGGTCGCGGCATTAGGAAGGTTGAGAACCACTGCGCTAGAGCAAACTAACGTGCCAGGGTATTTCACAGAGCCCCACAATGTTCCCTCTAAGCTGAGTCAGAGCAAGCTAGCTGACAGTTTTTTAGCCTCCAGCTCACACATTTCCTGCCTTCGCTCAGGAAGGAGGGCTCCAGAGCAAACTGATTTACGCAGTAGCCATATCGCTCACTCACGATTTTAATGCCAGTTGCTCACAAGGTAGAATTTTTGCTCACAAGACTCCACGGCTTAGAGGAAGCATTGGAAGGCCTGACGTGGTGAGCCTCTGCTTTAGCTGCTGCTGAGACAGGAGTTCTGCAGCCGGTCCCTGGCTGATGACTCCCCAAACTCCCTGCACCCGTTTGCCTACCCTCCGGGATGAGGAAGGAGGCCCTTGTGCCAACTATTCATTGGGCACTTGATATCTGTTGCAGAATTAGGGCTGGATTGAGTCTCAGTCCTTTGCGAAAACTCTGCAAAACCTCTGGTACACCGATGGTGCTTTAATATCTACAGTAGTTGAAACTTTGGTCTGTTCCCAGGAAGCTTCAGGGCGCTGCTGAGAACTGTGGCCTTCACTGTACACAACACTGCCTCACATGACTTCTGCTTTCTGGGAATGTTTATACTTTGCAGAAGTCACTATCAAAAACTAAATAGATAAGAGTATCAGAAACTAGCTTCTTTATTTTCTGTGAGTCACCCTGGCTTAACCCAGCTTTCCTTGACTTTCCTGAGCCGAGAGATAGAAAGAAAGGGGCTGATCTTGTTGTATACGTCAGACGTATGTCAAATGCTCGTCACAGACTTGATTGACAGTTACATTAGCTTCAATGGGTTAAAGAGGGTACTTAATGTCTGATTTTAGTCTTGTTCCTGGTTGTTCTGATAAACTACCCTGCCACGGGTCTTGGCAGAACAACAAAGGATGTCTTTTATAGTATTACAAATGCACTATTTATGTATTGGGGTTGTGTTGAAGTATTCTATGTTGAATATTGAAATGCTACACAAACGTTTTCTGACTTAAGAGTGTGTAATGAAATAAATTGTGTCTTGATTTAGTACAAATGCCTCTCTCTCTTTTTGATGACATTGGGAAGCCAGCTTCTCTCCCTTCTCAAAATTGAACACAGTGAGAATGAGGATACATGATAAGGTTCCTGCCAGTGTTCCCTCTAAGCTGAGTTAGTGTGAGCTAGCTCACAATTTTTTGCCTCCAGCTCACATATTTCTGTCTTCGCTCAGGGAGGATGGCTCCAGAGCGAACTGATTTATGCAGTAGCCAAACGGCTTGCTCATAACATTAATGCCAGTAGCTCACAAAGTAGAATTATTGCTCACAAGTCTCCACAGCTTAGAGAGAGCATTGGTTCCTGCACCTCTGATTTCCGCAACAACATTACAAAGATAGCGCTGTGCAGTGGTTAGGGTTGGACCGAATTCTGAGCTTCCGTCAAGCACACAACACCTAGTGTTTGCACACTCAAAGTTGTCTTCAGCGTTTTGCTAAAGAGACATCATTCTAGCCATCCTCACAGAAGCCTGTGTGTTGCAAAGAAATCTAAGCCTTCCCTTAGGCCAGTGATGGGGAACCTTTTAGAGACCGATTGCCCAAACTGTGACCCAAAACCCACTTATTTATCGCAAAGTGCCAACACGGCCATTTAACCTGAATACTGAGGTTGTACTTTAGAAAAAACAACTCATACATTAACTTAAGATGATCCAAACAAAGTAAGGAAAGCAATCCCAAATGCTTTCATTTACTTAAAATTATTTGGCAGAGAATTCGACACTTTTAATGATGGTCTGGGCCTGGCTGGGGCGATGGCACGCGTGCCCACAGTGAGGGCTCTGAGTGCCACCTCTGGCACCCGTGCCATAAGTTCGCCACCACTGCCTTAGGCCATGTGCAGACAAAGAAATATTAGGGGAAAGGCAGCAGAGCAGGACTATTTCCCTAAAGTAGTCTTGCAGTTAGTTTAAGAGCTGAGGCTACTTCCACCACCTCAGGTTACTATTTAGAGACGCTGGTCAGCAGACAGCTCTGCCTGGGCTCAGCACACACAAACGAGGCTTCGTGCAGCTTCCAAAATCTGCTGAAGGTGCAAGAAACAAACTGGTTCTTTCTTCTCACCTTTGGTGGCAGCACTCGACGGTTAAGACATGTTGCTGGGAAATAGTAGAAGAGAAAATCCTACACAGTCCCATGGCTGCCCTTTTAGGCTACAGTAAAAAAGAAAGATAAAATCCACGTGCCTAGTAAGAACTCTACTTCTAGCAGCAAGACTACTAACGGCATGATAATGGAAGAAACAAGAGAAGTTATCCTGCCATGAAATTTGGTTGTGAAAAAAGTATGGTTCATTAGGTATACAGAAAAAAAAAGGAAATGAGCAAATGTGAGAAAGGAAACAATTTATCCAAGATGACTTAATCTGTTCAGTACTGGAACGGGGTTAAGCAGCCAGAGGAAAACATGAGGATAGAAATTTTACGCTGCATATGAATGGATACGCAAACATGCGGCCTCAAATCAATGTTGAGTTAAGAATTAGTAACAGCCTGTTTGAGAAGGAGGAATGTCTGGTGGACCTGCTCTGGTTTTGGTTCCCTTTAGAAGTTGTCAGTGGCAAGCACTGTTCCCTCTAAGCTTTTTATCCTCCGGCTCACATGTTTTTCTCTTCGCTCAGGAAGGATGGCTCCGGAGCAAACTCATTTATGCAGCAGCCAAGTCACTCGCTCACAACTTAAATGCCAGTGGCTCACAGAAAATAATTTTTGCTCACGAGACTCCACAGCTTAGAGGGAGCAGGCTGAAATGCTCTGAAGTCCTTTGCCTGAATATGTACGTGTCTATTTTAAAGAACCGGCTTCTTGACTGGGAGTTGTTTCCTGCAAGCTCACAAATGGCCTTTTAATACACTGTCTGAAAAATGATTTGCACGACTCTGTGATACCAGGGAGAATGACTATTATATGAAGGAGCCGCTCTTTGCTTTGTCACCCACCTGCAATATGAAGTTGATCCATATCTAAAGTCTCTGTTTCTGCAGGAACCCTTCCATACAGAGGGAAGTGAGTGCATCCCATACACTACGTCATAAACAGACCTGAGCAGGGAGTCTGCCCGTTCTAGCCAGCAGCCTGTGTTGGATTCCCCATCCCTTTAACCTCCTGCAGCAGACAGAAGTGGCACAACAGTCTCCCCCAGCCTCTTCTTACCTGCTGCCAGCCCCGGCTGTGGAGGATCAGAAAGTCAGAAGCATCCCTTTGGAGGTGGGCAATAGGGAAGCAGATGCATACAAGGCTTCAGCGGATGCCGTGGCGATGTCTGGTGCCTTCTGGCCAGAGGTGCCCTTCAAGAGATCACAGAAGCACAGGGTCAGTCAGTGGCTTAGACTGCTGGGACTGGAGGCAGTAAACTCCAGTTTTAACTCCCTGCTCAGGAAGCAGACCCTGGGCAAGGCTCTCAACGCAAAACGCTCCTCTGCGAGGCCGGAGACGGAAGCACCCCGTCTACCAGCATGTGTTTCCTCCCCCAATTTCGACAGGAAAGGGAATTAAGTCTGGGATATTACACAACACAGGATTTGAAAACTTTTAAGGTTTGGGCGAGGCTTCTGGAGAAGGCCAACCCCCCCCCTTCTTCACTCACCTCAGATATCCCTGCCAGCCCTTCCCCTCTGCCAGGCAGCTGTTGCTCCAACTTCTGGCAGCCTCCCCAACAGCTCAGCGGGAGACTTTGCTCTGCGAGTCCGTGGATGCCTGAGGCCCCCTGCGCTTTTACGACTCCAAAGGGGAGCCTTATCAACAGCTGCCTCTTGTCTCCTCCTCGACAAACTGTCGAAGGAGATGACCTGAGCTGCCCCTGGCCTCTGCAGGGAGGTCACGCCTGACGCTCCTGATTCTGGACTCTGCCCCTCAGGCATTGTTCAGAGGAAGAGGCTGCAGAGACCACTCACAAGATCTAGGAGAGTATTCCTGCACAGTGCCAGAAATGAGATTTCCGTGCCACGGCAGCACGCTGCTCTTCCCAGCTGAACATTTCTTCTCTGAAGGGTGTGTGTGACAAGACTCTCCCCCCAAGGAAGTTCACAACAATCAGTATCTGCAGTGAGAGGCAGACTGCTCTAAAACACGGAGAATCCAGTTCTGACTGTCCCACCTACTAGCCACTTTCAGATCTACCCACAGCTACATTTTGATCTCTTTTTGTTGGAGTTTCAAGTTGCTTACACTTCAGTCATTACAGAGTTAAGTTTACGTTACATAATGTATTCTACAGCGGGAAAGTTTGTGGGAGTTGCTTAGCCTAATGAAGTGACCTGTAACCTTTGTATTGGTCAACTAACAACTTGTTTGTGGAAATGCTTTGATCTACCATTCCTGTATTCACAAGGTTTATGGCTCTTTGTGTGAAACAGACAGGAAGCTTCTCTCTTGAAGTCAACACACAAATAGAAAGATGTAGCCGTTAGCAAGTAGTACTGAAAGTGACTGTAAGCATGTAACCTTTTGTTTTATTTCTTTTATCCAAAGTACCTTACCCATGCTTTATTTTGTTTTGTAGTAAAAGATATTTTTCTTTTACTAATGTGGCTCTTGTGTTTGCAAAACGACCATCGATCTTGAATCTAAGAATCCCAACACTTTTAAAGAAGCCATTAAGATCATAAGAGAAGCCCATGTTGGATCAAGCCAATGGCCCATCTAGTCTAACACTCTGTGTCACACAGTGGCCAAAAATACCAGGGGCCATCAGGAGGTCCAGCAGTGGGGCCAGGTTCATGCTGACCGCTTTCCATCACCCCTCTGCTTGTGCGTTCCACAGCACATTTTTGTACTTGGTAAAAAACGACTTCATTTTGCTTGCCATATTTTTGTTGTTCAGTTGTATAGTTGAGTCCGACTCTTCGCGACCCCATGGACCATATCATGCCAGGCCCTCCTGTCTTCCGTCGTGCTCCGGAGTTTGCTTAATGTCATATGCTTGCCATATACCTGTTATTAAAATTCCTTGGGAGTCCCCGGGCCTTTTTAGTGGCCCTGTGTTTTATTTTTCATTCTCCTCCTAGACCACGGAAGGGAAGGCACTCAGTGATACAGCGCATGCTTTGTGCATGCCAAGGGTCTCAGGTTCAACCCGTGGCATATCAGTGAAAAGATCTCAGGGCCAAGCCAGAAGAGGCACTGGGAGTTTTGTACCTGGAGCTCTCGGGGTGTCAGGTGTATGGGGAGGAAGGTACCTGTACGTTTTCCTAGAGGAGCAGCAGAGCCATTTTAAGTCAGGAAAACAGCAGGGGGGGGATCTTAAAGGGCATCTAAAATCAGGCCCCTGCACACTTGATGACTGAATTTCCTAAAAATACTTGGAGGTCAGACATTAAACTCCCAGCACCTGGGCTGGCCTGGCCCTTGGCTAGCAGGGGCTGGGAAAGGCCCCCCTTTGCAGAAGACCTTGCAGAGCCAGGCAGCGCTGACAAGTACCAAGCCAAGCAGACCCATTCAAGGCAGCTGCAGATGATTCTATAAACGTACAGCTTGCCCATTAAGAGCAACCTTTTCAATGCAGCGTTTCTGATTGTTCCAAGAGTGGCTCACGTGACAATATGTTTTGCAGAAAGTGCAAAATGGTAAAGATGGGTAGCCGTGTCAGTCTGTTTGTAGCAGTGGTTCAGAGGTTAAAGACGCTGAGCTGCAGACGGGGAAGTCTGTAGTTCGGCAGTTCGAGACCTTGGTGCTGCGTGACGGAGTGAGCTCCTGTCTCTGGCCCCAGCTCCTGCCAACCTAGCAGTTCGAAAGCAAGAAATTGCAAGTAGATAAACAGGTACCGCTTCGGTGGGAAGGGAACAGCATTCCGTGCACCTCAGCGTTTAGTCATGCCGGCCACATGACCATGGAAACATCTTCTGACAGCGCTGGCTCTTCGGCTTGGAAACGGAGATGAGCACTGCAACCCTAGTCAGATTCGACTGGCTTTCGAGCGAGGGAAACCTTTACCTTTAGCAGTAGGAAAAGAGCAAGAGTCCAGTAGCACCTGAAAGACTAACAAATTTGTGGCAGGGGAGGAGCTTGTGTGAGTCTCTGCTTACTATTCCAGGTATCGACGGGGGTTATTTCCAGATAATTTGTGTCGCACCTATACCTAAGTGATCGTGGGCTTCAGTATTCTGGCTATTCAGCTAGATTTGAGTCCAGTAGGACCTTAGAGACCAACCAGGTTTTTTGGGGTGTGAGTTTTCAAGACTCAAAACTCCCTTTTTCAGAGCTGACAAAAGGCTTTTGAGACCTCATACCCCCCCAAAAAAATCTTGCTGGCTGTTATGGTACTCTGGGACTCCAGTTTAGCACAGCCCCCCCTCTGAAACGTTATCATTTCAGTTTGCTCACCTCTCCCCCCATATCCTACTGCAAACTGGACAGCGCATTATCACAAATGCAGTCAAATCTATTATTTAATCACCTTTATTACGGAATACATACATTCATGTAATGTATGGCTGCGAGAGTTGGACTATAAGGAAGGCTGAGCGCCGAAGAATAGATGCTTTCGAATTCTGGTGTTGGAGAAGACTCTGGCGAGTCCCCTGGACTGCAAGGAGATCAAATCAGTCAAACCTAAAAGAAATCAGCCCTGACTGTTCCCTGGAAGGCCAGATAATGAAACTGAAGCTCAAATGCTTTGGGAGCCCTCACTGGAGAAGACCCTGATGCTGGGAAAGATTGGAGGTCAAAGAAGAAGGGGATGGCAAAGGATGAGATGGCTAGACAATGTTATCGATGCAACAAACATGAAATTAAGCAAACTCCGGAGCACGGAAGACAGGAGGGCCTGGCACGATGTGGTCCATGGGGTCACAAAGAGTCGGACTCGACTGTGCAACTGAACAACAACAACATTCCGGAGTAACGCCTGACCCATTTCCTTTAATGTTTTCACTTACACAACAGTTATTGTTCCTGGTATCAGGAAGCCAAGTCACTTGTTTCCTGAAAGTATCTGGTTTCCATCAGGATCCTGCTGCAAGTCCCAAGGTGGCTCTCAACAGGCGGGGCAGTGGGAGCAACCTGGCTCTCAGCAGGAGCCTTCAGCAGCTGAGGCTTGTGGCTGGCTCCGGGGGACCTGCAGGAAATCTCACCGACCGGCTTCCAGGCTCCGGAGGACTCCCTTGCTAAATGCTTCCACCCTCGCTGAATAATAATGCACTTTCAGTTAACTTTGCAACTGGATTTGATGGCAAAATCTCCTAAGAGCATAAGAGAAGCCCATGTTGGATCAGGCCAGTGGCCCCTCCAGTCCAGCACTCTGTGTCACACAGTGGCCAGAAATACCAGGGGCCCTCAGGAGGTCCAGGAGTGGGGCCTTGCAAAACCATCACCAAAGGACACTGAACGCAGACCGAAACAGCATCATTCAGCATGAATGAAAGCACCCTAAGCGGGAGAAGGGGGGGATGCCAGCCTCCAGGTGCGACCTGGAGACACCCCCTCCCCTGAATTACTGCTCCAGACGACAGAAATGGAGAAAACAGCGGCTTTAGAGGATCGACTCTACGGCACGGCACCCCGCTGAAGCGCTGTCCCTCTTCAGGCTCCACCCCCAAACCTCCAGATGTTTCCCAACCTGGAGCCTGGCAATCCTGGGTGCCAGCCTCCAGGTGGGGCCTGGGGATCCCCTGCCTGGACTGGCAGCTCCTCTCCAGAGACTGCAGAAATCAGCTCCCCTGGAGGAAGCGGCCGCTTTGGAGGAGGGACATCACGAGACCTTGCAGAGGCCAGAGGTCCCTGCCCTCCTCCCCAGGCTCCACCCCCAAACCTCCGGGAGCTTCCCCACCTGGAGACTGGCAATCCTCGATGCCAGCCTCCAGGCGCGACCGGGAGGCCCCCCCCGCCACTGTTCCCTCTAAGCTGAGTAAGTGTGAGCTATCCCACAGTTCTTTAGCCTCCCGCTCACAGATTTCTGTCTCAGCTCAGGGAGGAGGGGGCTCCAGAGCAAACTGATTTGTGCAGCAGCCAAATGGCTCGCTTACCACTTTAATGCCAGGAGCTCACAAAGTAGGATTTCTGCTCACAGGACTCCACAGCTTAGAGGGACCGCCCCCCCCCCCGCCCATCTCCAGAGACTGCAGAGACCAGGCCCCCTCGGAGGAAGCGGCTCCCTCCCCTCCCCAATCCCCGGGAGTCCCCCAAGCAGGAGCTGGCCTGGCCACCCTCAGGAGGGGTCGCCTGCCTCCCGGCCTGGGGCGCCGGCCGAGGGCTTTGCACGCGCGCGCCGCGTGTCAGCCGGTTCCCACGAGACGGCCCGTCCCCCGCGCCCGGGGCGGCTGCACTCACGCGCTCCCGCCGCCTCTTCCTCCATCCCACTGAGGGCCCGGCGGGGCCGCGCGGCCGCCCCCTTCCCAGAGTGCCCCGAGCCAGTGCCCGAGCGCGGCCGCTTGTCCCCGTCCCCGGAACAGTGGCTCAAGAGGGCGACCCTTCCCAGCATCCTCAGCGCGGCGGCCTTCCCAGCATCCCCCGGCGCGCCCCAGGAACATGGCTCCCTTCCCACAATGCCCTCCTGCGCTTGGCCAGAGTTTCTTCAGCCTCTTTTAAAGGCCACCCCCCCAAAAAAAAACCCATTGTCCCCTTCCCAGAATGCTTTAAAGTCACACACACACCCATTTCCCAGAAATAGGGTTGCCAGATCTGGGTTGGAAAATACCTGGAGACTTTGGGGGTGGAGCCAGGAGAGGGCGGGGTTTGGGGAGGGGAGGGGCCTCAGCATAGTACAATGCCATACAGTCCACCTTTCAAAGCAGCCATTTTCTCCAGGGGAGCTGAACTCTGTCAGCTGGAGATCAGTTGTAAAAGCGGGAGATCCCCAGGCCCCACCTGGAGGCTGACAACCCTACCCAGAAAGCTCCGCACCGGCCTTGGTCTCTTCCTCGGGTACCCCCTCACAGGTGTTCAGCGCCATTGGGCTCCCTTCCTTGAGCCAGTTTGGTGTCGTGGTTAAGTGCGTGGACTCTAATCTGTGAGAACCGGGTTTGATTCCCCACTCCTCCACTCGCAGCTGCTGGATGACCTTGGGCAAGCCATAGTCCTGGCACAGCTGTTCTTGAAAAAGAGCAGTTTGTGTCAGAGCTCTCTCAGCCCCACCTGCCTCACAGGGTGTCTGTTGTGGGGAAGGGAAGGGAAAGGCGTTTGTAAGCCGCTCTGAGACACCTTTGGGTGGTGAAGGGCAGGGTATAAATCCAATCTCCTCTTCTTCTTGAGCTGCAGCATCCCTCTACCCGCAGCCTGACCCATTGCTGTTCCTCCGGCCTCCTCAGTGGGCCTCGCAAGCACCGCTTCCTCCCCGGGATGCCCTTTCCCCAAGGACTCCATTATCAGGGTTCTGCAAGCAGGGGACATGAGTGGGTCAGACCTGCACACACCACCGTAATCAGATGGTGAATGGCTTGCACAGGATTCCCAGAAGGGCCAGGTCACCAAATGGCAACGTCAGGGGGGGAAATACACTCGATAAATGTACCTAGTCATACAATTATTATGTTATGCCGGCTCTTTCTTTCCTGGTTTCTTTTCCTAAAGAGACTTCGCTAGGCAGCCCCTTCTGATCAAGCATGGAAGAGAAACCTTCCAGAACCGGGTTGTCCCCAAAGGCACCCACAGCCACTACAAAACAGCGTGCTCCTCAGAAGAGGAGGGCAGAGTCCAGCAGGAGCACGGGGCCCGCAAAGAAGAAGGCCCGCAAGGCCCCCAGGGGAGCCGCCCCCCATTTCCTGGTGCACGAGACAGACAATGACATGCTGCTGATCATTTCCAACGTGGGCGAGGAGCAAGAGCGGCCAACTCGGAAAGTGTCCAAGAGGAAGCGGAAGAAGCCGCGGAAAGGGCTGAAGAAGCCTCAGCAGCGGAAGAGGTTGAAGAAGCCGGCAGTGAGCAGAGGGAAGGGAGGGGCTTTGGCAGAACAGCCCGTGACTGCAGGGAGCCTGGGAGAGGGCAGCAAGGTGTCTCTACCCAGCACCCATCCAGCGGCCGGTGGGTCCTGGGGCGAGCAACTCCCGGTGGAGATCCTGGTGCAGATATTCCAGCACGTTGTGGCTTCGGAAGGATCAGTGCCCTTCCTCTGCAGGTAAGTGATAGGACCGGGGCAGGACCGTTCCTCAGCAGGAGCAGCTGATCCTCCCCAGGCTGTGGGCGTGAAGGGACATTATCTTCATAGCCGTTTCTCTCTCTAGGGTGGCCCGCGTCTGCCGGCTCTGGTACGGAGCTGCTGCTAACCCTGTGCTTTGGCAAAAGGTGTCCCTCGGCTACTGCTGGGCAGCGCCGGGCCAAAAATGGTCTCCCACTGTAGAGAAGAGAGCCCTTGGCACTGTGGAGTGGTTGGTTGGCCACAGGTGAGGATCTGTCTTTCCCTTGTGGGAGACGCACCCTCTTCATGAGATGGTGTGGCATCACCTGCCCACCTGCCATCTTTTTTCCCTTGGCAGCGGTCCCGTGCCCACCACATCCTGCTCTTTGCACCTGCTTCATTCTCCCTTTGCCGGGGGGCAGGGCCTGAACCAGGAACTCATTTTATGCTTGCTTCCTTCTTGCAGGTTTTCTCGCCTCCGGGACTTTGCTCTCTGCCACTGGAAAAACCACGTGCCCTTTGTCCTGAAGGTGAGGGGAGTTGGCAAACTCGGTGACATGCACCATATCCTGTGTGTCTCTTGTTTGCTTTCCTACGGATCATAAAAGCAGGAAAAAATGATGCAACACAAGCTAGTAACACACAGCTTCCCTCAGTTTGTTTAATCAGTGTGCAGGATTTTGAAGTTTGAATTTAATGATGCAATTTTTATTTTTTTTTGCTGAGGTGCAGAATACCTAGCCTTACACGTACTTAAGGCAAAGTTCGTTGTGTCGCCTAATCTCCTTTTCCTGTCCTCCTTGGTTTCAGGAAATTAGTAAATCCTGCCCCCTCCTTGCCTCTCTCAAATTGTCCCACTGCAGTGGAGTGACTGCGGAGTCTTTGGCCATGCTGGCTGAGTGTTGCCCTGAGCTGGAGAGCCTGAATGTGCAGCATTCCCAGGTGAGGGCTGGCCGCGTCCGAAGGGAAGGGCTCAGAAGGAGAGAGCCAGCCGGATCCTCCCAAAGCGGTTCAGTTGCAGGACCTCTCTTCCTGCCGCCTTCTTCTGTACTCCCAGGTTCACTCTTCAGCTGTGGTCAGCTTTCTTGAAGCTGCTGGCTCTCGAATCCGGCACCTGTGGTTGACGTACAGCTCCCAAACAAGCGCCATTATTGCTGCTCTTTCAGTAAGCTCAACTAGAGCATTCGGGAGGATGGCTTGATGTGGGATGGTTTCAGCTTGCGGGCGACGGGAGGGAGGGACACCTCTGAGGGAGGGGGAACGGGACACCTGCTCCTGACTGTCCTGTGCAGTCTTTCCTTCATTTGGCCTCACAACAACCCTGCTGTCCCCATTTTGGAGAGGCAGTGTGGTCCAAGGGAGAGAGCCCTGGGCACAGATCTGGAAGGACCTGATCCGTATCCTTGCTTAGCCAGTGGGCTTCCCGGACTGCCTTGGGCGAGTGACTCAGCCTCAGTCTCTCTGCCTGTAAAACAGGAGTCACGATGACTGGCTTCACAGGGTTGTTGTGAGGACAACTGAGAAAGTGCAGATGTGTTGTACGCTTGAAACTCTATATAATGTTATCAATGGGTCACCAAAGTAGAGAGTATGGTCTGACTGCAGGCTCTGCTACTTCTCAGCATCAAAATGACAAGTCCCCTGTGGCCAGCAGGCCAGGCTGGTGGGGTTGGTCACGTGAAAGCACTGTTGTATGTGCGTTCTGGGAGCATCGTTTCTGTGTCAGGGTCACTCAGTGCTAATGGGAGCAGACCCATTTGCCCCAGACTTTTCCTGTTGTCTCCTACCGCTGCTTGTCCTTTGGGGTGGGGGGTGGTTGTGGGGCTCCCCACGTGTAAGTTCCAAGCTGCTGAATAACTAGCCCCTTAGTAAAGTGGTTTAAGTGAGTCTTCCTGGGAAGCGGCGCTTGCAACGCCACTTCCTGAAGCCCCTTTGTCTTACAGAGTGGCTCCTGTCCTGGGCTGCAGCTCCTGGAGGTGAACACAGACATCAAGCAAGTCAGCCAGCACTTCCAACTTCCTGTTGAGCAGCTCCAGGTTGCCTGCCCACATATGCAGGTAAGGAGATAGGGCCACTGTGGTGCATGCCCCGGTAACATCTAGATTAGATTACTGCAATGTGCTTTATATGGAGCAGCCCTTGAAGACTTGTCTGGAAGCTGACTGGAGTTGGTTGTAGAGGCCATATCGCTCCAGCCTTGTTCCATCTACACTCGTTTCCAGTTTGCTTCCAAGGTGCTGGTATTGACCCTTAAAGCCCCGTACAGCCTGGGGCCAACGTACCTTGAGATGAGCTGGTGACCCTGGGGCTGTTGTCTTTCCTTGTGCTGCCCTGGCTTGCCTCTCCTGCTGGAGTTCTGGAAGCATGAATTGCAGTGCAGGACCGCCGTGTTCACTTCTGCTCTTTGCATGGAGCGCATTGGGCTCTGGGTTTGTCATATAAAGCTAATATTGCTTACTTTATGAGAAGATATTCCAATTCCACAGATACGATTGCCTTCAGTTTCATTATGGATGTCTAAGATATGGGACTGCTATATTTTAGGAAAAATCACAGATAGACTGTTATAACTTGAACATAAAAACTATATGTCAACTTTTGTTGAAAAATGGTTTCTGGTTATAAGTTACATGGCACAGAATGAATTATTCCTGATTATTTAGTTTCACCTGAAGTGTTTGTTCTATAAACCCCATAAGAACATAAGAGTATGTTGGATCAGGCCAAAGGCCCATCCAGTCCAACACTCTGTGTCACACAGTGGCCAGAAATACCAGGTGCCATCAGGAGGTCCACCAGTGGGGCCAGGACATTAGAAGCCCTCCCACTGGGTTTTTTTTTTAATATAACACAATTTTTATTATTTGGATATATTAGCAAACAACATTACATTTTGTATACTTTCATCCCCCCCCCATATATCCCTTTCTTCCACTCCTTCCCCCCTTTTTCCTGGCCTCCCGCAATGCTCCACCCTCTCGAATAATACAGTATAAACTTTATAAAC